>NW_024058054.1:0-70457 GCF_016432855.1 Salvelinus namaycush
CTTCTCTCTGCTCTGATTACAGGCTGAGGGAAACATGACAGCTCCCCTGCTGACACAACAACGACCACAGCGTCAAGACCTGGGAGGTACGAACATATTTATTACAGTCCAGGTTCAGCTCTGCACGTCTCAACGGCCAATATGTCTGAGGGATTTGAAAAGCAGGAGAATATGCAAGGCTGTGTGTGTGTGTGTGGGGGGGGGGGGGGGGGGGGTCTGGAAGGGCAGAGAGAGACGAGACGAGGATGCAGGCGTCTGCCTACCTGCCAAGAACGTACCGCTGCCCAGACCAATAACATCCGCTCTTATCAAACTGTCTTTTAGGATGTCAGAACCCTGCAGAAATATACACGTTTCTGGAGATGGAACCTGTTCAGAGCAGCATCCTGGCACCATATTCTATTTTACCCCCTTTTTTCTCCCCAATTACGATCTTATCTCATCGCTGCAACTCCCCAACGGGCTCGGGAGGCGAAGGTTGAGTCATGCGTCCTCCGAAACATGGCCCCGCCAAACCGCGCTTCTTAACACCCGCCCTCTTAACCCGGACGCTAGCCGCATGTGCCGCACTATGGGACTTCCGATCACGGCCGGTTGTGATACATCCCGGGATCGAACCCGGGTCTGTAGTGACGCCTCTAGCTCTGCGAGGCAGTGTCTTAGACCGCTGCGCCACTCGGGAGACCCCTCAACAACATTTTGACCCATCATCAGTTCTCTTCAAACATTGACTTCCTTGACTTTTAGTGCCCGCTTAAAACCACGGCCCCCCTACCTGTAGCTGTTCATCCATGACCCTGGCCACCTCTCCAGCCATGGACTCCAGTTTCTCCTGGATGGGTCCTACTGACTGACCGTTGACCTCTTCTCTGGACGCTGCTCCCAGGTGGTACAGGTTAGGAAGCAGCTGGGGGGAGGAGGAGAGAGCAGGAGGAGAAGAGGAAGAGAGGAGAAGGAGGAGAGGACAGGAGGAGGAGAGGACAGGAGGAAAAGAGGGGGAGAGGACAGAAGGAGGAGAAGAGGGGGAGAGGAGGAGAGGATGAGGAGGAGAGGACAGGAGGAGGAGAGGAGGGGGAGAGGAGGAGGAGGAGAGGAGGAGGAGGAGAGGACAGGAGGGGGAGAGGAGGAGGAGAGGACAGGAGGAGGAGAGGACAGGAGGAAAGGAGAGGAGGAGAGAAGAGGGGAGAGGAGGAGGAGGAGAGGACAGGAGGAGGAGAGGAGGAGGGGGAGAGGACAGGAGGAGGAGAGGACAGGAGGAGGGGAGGACAGGAGGAGGAGAGGAGGAGAGGAGGAGAGGAGGAAAGGGTTAGAAAAAGGGTAGTAACATTCAAACTTTTAGGGGATTCTATCTTCCTCTGCAGAATGTTCAATGTGGGATTATGGGTTAGGTCTGAACTAAATGCCCAGAGTCAAATGACCAGTCACCGTTTTGGAGTTCCTGGCATCCTTCATCAGGTTTTCGGCCGTCTTGACGTCGTCTAAGATCACGTCTGTCTCTGAGTTCCTCAGGGAGTTGAGATGGTCCTGGACTTTCACACAGATCCTGTCAATCATCTGAAGAAGAAGACGAGTGTGAGACAGGAACAAAGCAGTTATCTGTCGAGCAGTGAAACCTAATATCCCCCTTAACTCAAGACGGAAGACAATCTGAGAGGAATAGTAGACAGGACTTCAGAGCATCTTGAGGACAAACTTGAATCATCTTCAGATGACAATACAATCTCTTTACACTCCTCTCAAATTACAGGAAATACAAACCGTCACACATCTACACCATGAAATGAATCACTAAGCATCGTCTCATCTTCACCATGAAATGAATCACTAAGCATCGTCTCATCTTCACCATGAAATGAATCACTGAGAATCGTGTCTCATCTTCACCATGAAATGAATCACTAAGCATCGTGTCTCATCTTCACCATGAAATGAATCACTAAGCATCATGTCTCATCTTCACCATGAAATGAATCACTAAGCATCGTGTCTCATCTTCACCATGAAATGAATCACTAAGAATCGTGTCTCATCTTCACCATGAAATGAATCACTAAGCATCATGTCTCATCTTCACCATGAAATGAATCACTAAGCATCATGTCTCATCTTCACCATGAAATGAATCACTAAGCATCGTGTCTCATCTTCACCATGAAATGAATCACTAAGCATCATGTCTCATCTTCACCATGAAATGAATCACTGAGAATCGTGTCTCATCTTCACCATGAAATGAATCACTAAGCATCGTGTCTCATCTTCACCATGAAATGAATCACTAAGCATCGTCTCATCTTCACCATGAAATGAATCACTAAGCATCATGTCTCATCTACACCATGAAATGAATCACTGAGAATCGTGTCTCATCTTCACCATGAAATGAATCACTAAGCATCATGTCTCATCTTCACCATGAAATGAATCACTGAGAATCGTGTCTCATCTTCACCATGAAATGAATCACTAAGCATCGTGTCTCATCTTCACCATGAAATGAATCACTAAGCATATTCTCATCTTCACCATGAAATGAATCACTAAGCATCATGTCTCATCTACACCATGAAATGAATCACTGAGAATCGTGTCTCATCTTCACCATGAAATGAATCACTAAGAATCGTGTCTCATCTTCACCATGAAATGAATCACTAAGAATCGTGTCTCATCTTCACCATGAAATGAATCACTAAGAATCGTGTCTCATCTTCACCATGAAATGAATCACTAAGAATCGTGTCTCATCTTCACCATGAAATGAATCACTGAGAATCGTGTCTCATCTTCACCATGAAATGAATCACTGAGAATCGTGTCTCATCTTCACCATGAAATGAATCACTAAGCATCGTGTCTCATCTTCACCATGAAATGAATCACTAAGCATCATGTCTCATCTACACCATGAAATGAATCACTGAGAATCGTGTCTCATCTTCACCATGAAATGAATCACTAAGAATCGTGTCTCATCTACACCATGAAATGAATCACTAAGCATCGTGTCTCACATAACTGGTGTAACTGAGTCATGGTTGTAGGCCTTCTTGCTCGCACACACTTTTCCAGTTCTGCCCACAAATGTTCTATAGGGTTGAGGTCAGGGCTTTGTGATGGCCATTCCAATACCTTGACTTTATTGTCCTTAAGTCATTTTGCCATAACTTTGGAAGTATGCTTGGGGTCATTGTCCATTTGGAAGACCCATTTGCAACCAAGCTTTCACTTCCTGACTGATGTCTTGAGATGTTGCTTTAATATATCCACATAATTATCCTTCCTCATGATGCCATCTATTTTGTGAAGAGCACCAGTCCCCCTGCAGCAAAGCACCCCCACAACATGATGCTGCCACCCAATCAAAACAGTTAGCCTGACCCCTGCTCCCCCAAGTGACCTCAGTGTTAATCAGTGGTCAGGGGAGACAGTTTAACAGGAGGGACCTCAGTGTTAACCAGTGGTCAGGGGAGACAGTTTCACAGGAGGGACCTCAGTGTTAACCAGTGGTCAGGGGAGACAGTTTCATAGGCGGGACCTCAGTGTTAACCAGCGGTCAGGGGAGACAGTTTCACAGGAGGGACCTCAGTGTTAATCAGTGGTCAGGGGAGACAGTTTCACAGGAGCGACCTCAGTGTTAATCAGTGGTCAGGGGAGACAGTTTCACAGGAGGGAGATTACAGGCTTTTAGTGGGGTGATTAAACACAATGCTATGCTCAATAACTCAACTAAATCAAGTCGAGCTAGGACCCCTGTGTTGCTGACCCCCGTGTCGCTGACCCCCGTGTCGCTGACCCCTGTGTCGCTGACCCCCGTGTCGCTGACCCCCTGTGTCGCTGACCCCCGTGTCGCTGACCCCCGTGTCGCTGACCCTCTGTGTCGCTGACCCCCGTGTTGCTGACCCCCCGTGTCGCTGACCCCCCCGTGTCGCTGACCCCCCGTGTCGCTGACCCATGTGTTCGCTGACCCCCTGTGTCGCTGACCCCCGTGTCGCTGACCCCCCGTGTTGCAGACCCCCTGTGTCGCTGACCCCCGTGTCGCTGACCCCCCGTGTTGCTGACCCACGTGTCGCTGACCCCCGTGTCGCTGACCCCCGTGTTGCTGACCCCCTGTGTTGCAGACCCCCGTGTTGCTGACCCCCTGTGTTGCTGACTCCGTGTCGCTGACTCCGTGTCGCTGACCCCCTGTGTTGCTGACTCCGTGTTGCTGACTCCGTGTCGCTGACTCCGTGTCGCTGACCCCCCGTGTCGCTGACCCCCTGTGTCGCTGACCCCCTGTGTCGCTGACCCCCATGTTGCTGACCCCCTGTGTTGCTGACCCCCTGTGTCGCTGACCCACGTGTCGCTGACCCCCTGTGTTGCTGACCCCCGTTTTACCTCTGCAGCTGTATTTAGATGGTGCTGTATCTTTACTGTTGTGCTACCTGTTGAGTGGTGGTGGTAACGATGCCCTGTTGGAGGCGGTAAGCCTGCTCCTGGAGGTATTGACGAGTCTCATGGTTCCGGAACAGGTAGTTCTCAATCTGAAGAGAGCAGAGAGACTCTGTCAGCCATTTGTCATAGCAATGATATCCAAGTAGCACAATGGTTATAACTCATAGCTTTTGTTATCGTATGTGTGTGTTAGGTGAATATATATGTTGTTTTTGTACCCAGACTACACAATAAATCCCAAATGGAAAAATAATGATATTGATTGATAGTTCAACCATGGTTCAACCAGGTCCTCAGAGATTTTAAGAGTCTGACTCACCTTGAGCAGGGCGTCCTCAGTCTTCTCAGAGGCTTTAAGAGCCTGACTCACCTTGAGCAGGGCGTCCTCAGTCTTCTCAGGGCTTTAAGAGTCTGACTCACCTTGAGCAGGGCGTCCTCAGTCTTCTCAGGGCTTTAAGAGTCTGACTCACCTTGAGCAGGGCGTCCTCAGTCTTCTCAGAGGCTTTAAGAGTCTGACTCACCTTGAGCAGGGCGTCCTCAGTCTTCTCAGGGCTTTAAGAGCCTGACTCACCTTGAGCAGGGCGTCCTCAGTCTTCTCAGAGGCTTTAAGAGTCTGACTCACCTTGAGCAGGGTGTCCTCAGTCTTCTCAGGGCTTTAAGAGTCTGACTCACCTTGAGCAGGGCGTCCTCAGTCTTCTCAGGGCTTTAAGAGTCTGACTCACCTTGAGCAGGGCATCCTCAGTCTTCTCAGGGCTTTAAGAGTCTGACTCACCTTGAGCAGGGCGTCCTCAGTCTTCTCAGGGCTTTAAGAGTCTGACTCACCTTGAGCAGGGCGTCCTCAGTCTTCTCAGGGCTTTAAGAGTCTGACTCACCTTGAGCAGGGCGTCCTCAGTCTTCTCAGGGCTGGCTTTGAGAGCCTGAGACGCATCGATGATGGGGATAGGCATGAACCGGATGGTGAAGTTTCTGTCAAGGAGATGGACAGTCTCATAAATTTAGCATAGTTTAAACACATAGTATAATGTATTTATTCATTACAGTCATATTTAACCATATATTGTCATTCATATTTGATTGCTGTATTTATATTTAAACAGATATTATGACCCGATTAGTTATAGAAATCTGAATTGGTTTAAAAGCCAGTCTTGAACTATTCAAATATTCCTGACTACTATAATGTGGCTGTATTGGTTCTAACATCATAATGTATACAGTATCTGATTCAACTAATGTGATTCTTTTAGCATTATAATGTATACAGTATCTGATTCAACTAATGTGATTCTTTTAGCATTATAATGTATACAGTATCTGATTCAACTAATGTGATTCTTGTAGCATTATAATGCATACAGTATCTGATTCAACTAATGTGATTCTTTTAGCATTATAATGCATACAGTATCTGATTCAACTAATGTGATTCTTTTAGCATTATAATGTATACCGTATCTGATTCAACTAATGTGATTCTTTTAGCATTATAATGTATACAGTATCTGATTCAACTAATGTGATTCTTGTAGCATTCTAATGTATACAGTATCTGATTCAACTAATGTGATTCTTTTAGCATCATAATGCATACAGTACCTGAATCAACTAATGTGATTCTTGTAGCATTATAATGTATACAGTATCTGATTCAACTAATGTGATTCTTTTAGCATTATAATGCATACAGTATCTGATTCAACTAATGTGATTCTTGTAGCATTATAATGTATACAGTATCTGATTCAACTAATGTGATTCTTTTAGCATTATAATGTATACAGTATCTGATTCAACTAATGTGATTCTTTTAGCATTATAATGCATACAGTATCTGATTCAACTAATGTGATTCTTTTAGCATTATAATGCATACAGTATCTGAGTCAACTAATGTGATTCTTTTAGCATTATAAAGGCTACAACGACAGACTAGAACACATCAAGAGAGGCCCACCCTCTGGATGTGTGTGTGTGTGTGTGTGTGTGTGTGTGTGTGTGTGTGTGTGTGTGTGTGTGTGTGTGTGTGTGTGTGTGTGTGTGTATATATATATATATGATATGTGTGTGTGTGTGTGTGTGTGTGTGTGTGTGTGTGTGTGTGTGTGTGTGTGTGTGTGTGTGTGTGTGTCTGTATGGACGTGTTTAACTATACTTGTGGGGACCCAATTTTGTTAGCCCCCACAAGGTCAAATGCTATTTCTAGGGGGTTTAGGGTTAAGGTTAGAATTAGGGTTAGGTTTTGGGGCTAAATTTAGGGTTAACGGTTAGGGAAAATATGACTGAATTTTGTGTCCCTACAAGGTTAGTTGTACAAGACACTCTGTGTGTGTGTGTGTGTGTGTGTGTGTGTGTGTGTGTGTGTGTGTGTGTGTGACTGTATGTGTATATGAGGGCCCAGCCTCTGGCTGCTGACAGAGAGAAGAGTAGGTCTGAAACAAGCCATTTCATCTCCTAATTGATTGGGACTTGACATCGATAAGTGAGTTTACCGATCCTCTGCAGTTGGAAAGTCAGCCCAGAATAGTACATTAATAATGAGAGAGAGAGAGAGAGAGAGAGAGAGAGAGAGAGAGAGAGAGAGAGAGAGAGAGAGAGAGAGAGAGAGAGAGAGAGAGAGAGAGAGAGAGAGAGAGAGAGAGAGAGAGAGAGAGAGAGAGAGAGAGAGAGAGAGAGAGAGAGAGAGAGAGAGAGAGAGAGAGAGAGAGAGAGAGAGAGAGAGAGAGAGAGAGAGAGAGAGAGAGAGAGAGAGAGAGAGAGAGAGAGAGAGAGAGAGAGAGAGAGAGAACTGATTGAGTGTCTGTCCCTCAGGTGAAGCAGCTCAACGGAAGATTCATTCTTCATCTGTAGTCAGAAAGGCCTCAGTGTGTCACTAAAGGGAATAGTTAATGACGGAACCTTACACAGACTCAAGGACTACTAGCTCCTACAGTACCTGATCTAACACACTCCTCTACATAACTGGAACCCCCTTCAAACACGGCTCATCTGGGACAATTAGAACATACATCAACTCACTATAGGGGCTTTGATCCAACAGTCTCACAACAAGCCAACGCTCCAGAAACATCTTTGGATTGATTTCACTGTAAAAACCAACAGTCACTTTGAAAATGTCTTTTGTATTTAGCGAGATGCAGCTCTATGTCTCTGAGGGACAGGTAAGGAACAGGACCACATGTTCAGTCAGACGGACCTGACGTTTCACTATTCCTCAGTGAAATCACAGCCAGAGCAGGTAGCAGACTGAACCGGGTCTATTCAGACAGAGGCACAGGTTTGGCCGATGGGAATATGAGGTTGGGGAGAACATAAAGCCTGAAACAACCTTTACAGTAGTAATAAACCCAGGGAGTTTACCTAAAGATGGCCACTTCTCTAGTAAACCCAGGGTGTTTACCTAAAGATGACCACTTCTCTAGTAAACCCAGGGTGTTAACCTAAAGATGGCCACTTCTCTAGTAAACCCAGGGTGTTTACCTAAAGATGGCCACTTCTCTAGTAAACCCAGGGTGTTTACCTGAAGATGGCCACTTCTCTAGTAAACCCAGGGTGTTTACCTAAAGATGGCCACTTCTCTAGTAAACCCAGGGTGTTTACCTAAAGATGGCCACTTCTCTAGTAAACCCAGGGTGTATACCTAAAGATGGCCACTTCTCTAGTAAACCCAGGGTGTTAACCTAAAGATGGCCACTTCTCTAGTAAACCCAGGGTGTTTACCTAAAGATGGCCACTTCTCTAGTAAACCCAGGGTGTTTACCTGAAGATGGCCACTTCTCTAGTAAACCCAGGGTGTTTACCTAAAGATGGCCACTTCTCTAGTAAACCCAGGGTGTTTACCTGAAGATGGCCACTTCTCTAGTAAACCCAGGGTGTTTACCTAAAGATGGCCACTTCTCTAGTAAACCCAGGGTGTTAACCTAAAGATGGCCACTTCTCTAGTAAACCCAGGGTGTTTACCTAAAGATGGCCACTTCTCTAGTAAACCCAGGGTGTTTACCTAAAGATGACCAGGTATCTAGTAAACCGAGGGTGTTTACCTAAAGATGGCCACTTCTCTAGTAAACCCAGGGTGTTTACCTAAAGATGGCCACTTCTCTAGTAAACCCAGGGTGTTAACCTAAAGATGACCACTTCTCTAGTAAACCCAGGGTGTTAACCTAAAGATGGCCACTTCTCTAGTAAACCCAGGGTGTTTACCTAAAGATGGCCACTTCTCTAGTAAACCCAGGGTGTTTACCTAAAGATGGCCACTTCTCTAGTAAACCCAGGGTGTTAACCTAAAGATGGCTAGTTATCTCTTATCTATAGGCCCTCAAGGAACTTCACTGGACTCTATGTAAACTGGAAACCATATATCCTGAGGATGCATTTATTGTCGCTGACAGTGTGGTGAAGAAGGCGTAACAGCGCCTCTTCAACCTCAGGAGGCTGAAGAAATGTGGCTTGTCACCCAAAACCATGACAAACTTTTACGGATGCACAATCGAGAGAATCCTGTCGGGCTGTATCACAGCCTGGTACGGCAACTGCTCCGCCCTCAACCGCAAGGTTCTGCAGAGGGTGGTGCGGTCTACACAAGCCATCGCTCATCCATATATTTATATGTACATATTCTCATTCACCCCTTTAGATGTGTGTGTATTAGGTAGTTGTTGGGGAATTGTTAGATTACTTGTTAGATATTACTGCACTGTCGGAACTAGAAGCACAAGCATTTCATTACACCCACAATAACATCTGCTAACCATGTGTATGTGACGGTCTCTCTCCCTCTCCCCTCTCTCTCTCTGCTCCCTCTCCCCTCTCTCCCTCTCTTCCCTTCTCTCTCCCTCTCCTCTCTCCATCTCTCCCCTTCTCGCTCCCTCTCCCCTCTCTCCCTCTCTTCCCTTCTCTCTCCCTCTCCTCTCTCCATCTCTCCCCTTCTCGATCCCTCTCTCCTCTCTCCATCTCTTCCCTTCTCTCTCCTCTCTCCCTCTCCCCTCTCCTCTCCACCATGTGTGCCACAGGGTCCACATCCATCCTCATCACAAAGCAAATTACAAATCACCAGCCTCCCAGATTCATCACAGGGCGCTAGGTAAGCATCCAGCCAGCCAACGCTTATTGTTATGCAGCAATTACAGAATGTAGATTCGATTTAAATGAGGATGAAACAAAGTAATTGTCCAGACACTCATGACTGAGTGGATTCTAATATCATTCAGCTCTAAATTCATAGACAGCCAATCACATGGTACCCTGTCTGGTGCTTGTCTGCCATTCCTCCCCTCCCCCCTCTCTCTCTCTCTCTCCCGATTCCCCAACCCTCTCTCTTCTCCTCTCCCCCACCCTCTCTCTTCTCTCTCTCTCTCTCTCTCCTCACCCCACCTCTCTTCTCTCTCCTCAACTCTCCCCCACCCCTCTTCTCTCTCTCTCCCCCACCCTCTCTCTTCTCTCTCTCCTCACCCCACCCCTCTTCTCTCTCCTCAACTCTCCCCCACCCCTCTTCTCTCTCTCTCTCCCCCACCCTCTCTCTTCTCTCTCCTCCACCCTCTCTCTTTTCTCTCTCCTCACCCCACCTCTCTTCTCTCTCCTCTCCCCACCCCTTTTCTATCTCTCTCCCTCACCCTCTCTCTTCTGTCTCCCTATCCTATTTCTCTCCTGCTGCACGCTCCACTCTCTCTCTTCCTCACCCCTCTCCTCTACCTCTCTCTCTCTCTGCTAACCTCCTCTCTACCCCCCATTCAACCCTCTCTCTCTCCCCCTCCACCCTGTCTGTGCTGCCCGGGATGAACAGCAGGCCCCGAGCCAAGTGGAGCAGAGAGGAACACAATAACCACACTGTTTTCTGTCCTCACCACAGCAGCCTGCTGTATCATCATTTGTATTCTGGAAGTGTTTCTGGTCATAATAGTTCACCACAGTAGACTGATCCATGGGGCGGCAGGTAGACTAGTGGTTAGAGTGTAGGGGCGGCAGGTAGCCTAGTGGTTAGAGTGTAGGGGCGGCAGGTAGCCTAGTGGTTAGAGTGTAGGGGCGGCAGGTAGCCTAGTGGTTAGAGTGTAGGGGCGGCGGGTAGCCTAGTGGTTAGAGTGTAGGGACGGCAGGTAGACTAGTGGTTAGAGTGTAGGGACGGCAGGTAGCCTAGTGGTTAGAGTGTAGGGACGGCAGGTAGACTAGTGGTTAGAGTGTAGGGGGGGCAGGTAGCCTAGTGGTTAGAGTGTAGGGGCGGCAGGTAGCCTAGTGGTTAGAGTGTAGGGGCGGCAGGTAGCCTAGTGGTTAGAGTGTAGGGGGGGCAGGTAGCCTAGTGGTTAGAGTGTAGGGACGGCAGGTAGTCTAGTGGTTAGAGTGTAGGGGCGGCAGGTAGCCTAGTGGTTAGAGTGTAGGGACGGCAGGTAGCCTAGTGGTTAGAGTGTAGGGACGGCAGGTAGCCTAGTGGTTAGAGTGTAGGGGGGGCAGGTAGCCTAGTGGTTAGAGTGTAGGGGCGGCAGGTAGCCTAGTGGTTAGAGTGTGGGGACGGCAGGTAGCCTAGTGGTTAGAGTGTAGGGACGGCAGGTAGCCTAGTGGTTAGAGTGTAGGGGCGGCAGGTAGCCTAGTGGTTAGAGTGTAGGGACGTCAGATAGCCTAGTGGTTAGAGTGTAGGGACGGCAGGTAGCCTAGTGGTTAGAGTGTAGGGACGGCAGGTAGCCTGGTAGCCTAGTGGTTAGAGTGTAGGGGCGGCAGGTAGCCTAGTGGTTAGAGTGGAGGGACGGCAGGTAGCCTAGTGGTTAGTGTGTAGGGACGGCAGGTAGCCTGGTAGCCTAGTGGTTAGAGTGTAGGGGCGGCAGGTAGCCTAGTGGTTAGAGTGGAGGGACTGCAGGTAGCCTAGTGGTTAGAGTGTAGGGGCGGCAGGTAGCCTAGTGGTTAGAGTGTAGGGACGGCAGGTAGCCTAGTGGTTAGAGTGTAGGGACGGCAGGTAGTCTAGTGGTTAGAGTGTAGGGGCGGCAGGTAGCCTAGTGGTTAGAGTGTAGGGGCGGCAGGTAGCCTAGTGGTTAGAGTGTAGGGGGGGCAG
The DNA here is from genome assembly GCF_016432855.1 of Salvelinus namaycush. NCBI lineage: Eukaryota > Metazoa > Chordata > Actinopteri > Salmoniformes > Salmonidae > Salvelinus > Salvelinus namaycush. The sequence goes on from NW_024058054.1 coordinate 11,465, forward strand.
GTAGCCTAGTGGTTAGAGTGTAGGGGGGGCAGGTAGCCTAGTGGTTAGAGTGTAGGGACGGCAGGTAGCCTAGTGGTTAGAGTGTAGGGGCGGCAGGTAGCCTAGTGGTTAGAGTGTAGGGGCGGCAGGTAACCTAGTGGTTAGAGTGGAGGGACTGCAGGTAGCCTAGTGGTTAGAGTGTAGGGGCGGCAGGTAGCCTAGTGGTTAGAGTGTAGGGACGGCAGGTAGCCTAGTGGTTAGTGTGTAGGGACGGCAGGTAGCCTGGTAGCCTAGTGGTTAGAGTGTAGGGGCGGCAGGTAGCCTAGTGGTTAGAGTGTAGGGGCGGCAGGTAGCCTAGTGGTTAGAGTGTAGGGACGGCAGGTAGCCTAGTGGTTAGAGTGTAGGGACGGCAGGTAGACTAGTGGTTAGAGTGTAGGGACGGCAGGTAGTCTAGTGGTTAGAGTGTAGGGGCGGCAGGTAGCCTAGTGGTTAGAGTGTAGGGGGGGCAGGTAGCCTAGTGGTTAGAGTGTAGGGGGGGCAGGTAGCCTAGTGGTTAGAGTGTAGGGACGGCAGGTAGCCTAGTGGTTAGAGTGTAGGGGCGGCAGGTAGCCTAGTGGTTAGAGTGTAGGGGCGGCAGGTAGCCTAGTGGTTAGAGTGGAGGGACTGCAGGTAGCCTAGTGGTTAGAGTGTAGGGGCGGCAGGTAGCCTAGTGGTTAGAGTGTAGGGGCGGCAGGTAGCCTAGTGGTTAGAGTGTAGGGGGGGCAGGTAGCCTAGTGGTTAGAGTGTAGGGGGGGCAGGTAGCCTAGTGGTTAGAGTGTAGGGACGGCAGGTAGCCTAGTGGTTAGAGTGTAGGGGGGGCAGGTAGCCTAGTGGTTAGAGTGTAGGGACGGCAGGTAGCCTAGTGGTTAGTGTGTAGGGACGGCAGGTAGCCTGGTAGCCTAGTGGTTAGAGTGTAGGGGCGGCAGGTAGCCTAGTGGTTAGAGTGTAGGGGCGGCAGGTAGCCTAGTGGTTAGAGTGGAGGGACTGCAGGTAGCCTAGTGGTTAGAGTGTAGGGGCGGCAGGTAGCCTAGTGGTTAGAGTGTAGGGGCGGCAGGTAGACTAGTGGTTAGAGTGTAGGGACTGCAGGTAGCCTAGTGGTTAGAGTGTAGGGGCGGCAGGTAGCCTAGTGGTTAGAGTGTAGGGGCGGCAGGTAGACTAGTGGTTAGAGTGTAGGGGCGGCAGGTAGCCTAGTGGTTAGAGTGGAGGGGCGGCAGGTGGTTAGAGCGTTGGGCCAGTAATCGAAAGGTTGCTAGATCGAATCCCTGAGCTGACAAGGTAGAAATCTGTCGTTCTGCCCCTGAACAAGGCAGTTAACCCACCGTTCCTAGGCCGTCATTGTAAATAAGAATTTGTTCTGATTGTATTTCTGGTCATATTCACTACAGTCCTAGCTAGATCTCCATTGGTCCTCTGGTCATATTCACTACAGTACTAGCTAGATCTCCATTGGTCCTCTGGTCATATTCACTACAGTACTAGCTAGATCTCCATTGGTCCTCTGGTCATATTCACTACAGTCCTAGCTAGATCTCCATTGGTCCTCTGGTCATATTCACTACAGTCCTAGCTAGATCTCCATTGGTCCTCTGGTCATATTCACTACAGTACTAGCTAGATCTCCATTGGTCCTCTGGTCATATTCACTACAGTCCTAGCTAGATCTCCATTGGTCCTCTGGTCATATTCACTACAGTACTAGCTAGATCTCCATTGGTCCTCTGGTAATATTCACTACAGTACTAGCTAGATCTCCATTGGTCCTCTGGTCATATTCACTACAGTACTAGCTAGATCTCCATTGGTCCTCTGGTCATATTCACTACAGTCCTAGCTAGATCTCCATTGGTCCTCTGGTCATATTCACTACAGTACTAGCTAGATCTCCATTGGTCCTCTGGTCATATTCACTACAGTACTAGCTAGATCTCCATTGGTCCTCTGGTCATATTCACTACAGTCCTAGCTAGATCTCCATTGGTCCTCTGGTCATATTCACTACAGTACTAGCTAGATCTCCATTGGTCCTCTGGTCATATTCACTACAGTACTAGCTAGATCTCCATTGGTCCTCTGGTCATATTCACTACAGTCCTAGCTAGATCTCCATTGGTCCTCTGGTCATATTCACTACAGTACTAGCTAGATCTCCATTGGTCCTCTGGTCATATTCACCACAGTACTAGCTAGATCTCCATTGGTCCTCTGGTCATATTCACTACAGTACTAGCTAGATCTCCATTGGTCCTCTGGTCATATTCACTACAGTACTAGCTAGATCTCCATTGGTCCTCTGGTCATATTCACTACAGTACTAGATCTCCATTAGTCCTCTGGTCATATTCACTACAGTACTAGCTAGATCTCCATTGGTCCTCTGGTCATATTCACTACAGTACTAGCTAGATCTCCATTGGTCCTCTGGTCATATTCACTACAGTACTAGCTAGATCTCCATTGGTCCTCTGGTCATATTCACTACAGTACTAGCTAGATCTCCATTGGTCCTCTGGTCATATTCACTACAGTACTAGCTAGATCTCCATTAGTCCTCTGGTCATATTCACTACAGTACTAGCTAGATCTCCATTGGTCCTCTGGTCATATTCACTACAGTACTAGCTAGATCTCCATTGGTCCTCTGGTCATATTCACTACAGTCCTAGCTAGATCTCCATTGGTCCTCTGGTCATATTCACTACAGTACTAGCTAGATCTCCATTGGTCCTCTGGTCATATTCACTACAGTACTAGCTAGATCTCCATTGGTCCTCTGGTCATATTCACTACAGTACTAGCTAGATCTCCATTGGTCCTCTGGTCATATTCACTACAGTCCTAGCTAGATCTCCATTGGTCCTCTGGTCATATTCACTACAGTACTAGCTAGATCTCCATTGGTCCTCTGGTCATATTCACTACAGTACTAGCTAGATCTCCATTAGTCCTCTGGTCATATTCACTACAGTACTAGCTAGATCTCCATTAGTCCTCTGGTCATATTCACTACAGTACTAGCTAGATCTCCATTGGTCCTCTGGTCATATTCACTACAGTACTAGCTAGATCTCCATTGGTCCTCTGGTCATATTCACTACAGTACTAGCTAGATCTCCATTGGTCCTCTGGTCATATTCACTACAGTACTAGCTAGATCTCCATTGGTCCTCTGGTCATATTCACTACAGTACTAGCTAGATCTCCATTGGTCCTCTGGTCATATTCACTACAGTACTAGCTAGATCTCCATTGGTCCTCTGGTCATATTCACCACAGTACTAGCTAGATCTCCATTGGTCCTCTGGTCATATTCACTACAGTACTAGCTAGATCTCCATTAGTCCTCTGGTCATATTCACTACAGTCCTAGCTAGATCTCCATTGGTCCTCTGGTCATATTCACTACAGTACTAGCTAGATCTCCATTGGTCCTCTGGTCATATTCACTACAGTACTAGCTAGATCTCCATTGGTCCTCTGGTCATATTCACTACAGTACTAGCTAGATCTCCATTGGTCCTCTGGTCATATTCACTACAGTACTAGATCTCCATTAGTCCTCTGGTCATATTCACTACAGTACTAGCTAGATCTCCATTGGTCCTCTGGTCATATTCACTACAGTACTAGCTAGATCTCCATTGGTCCTCTGGTCATATTCACTACAGTACTAGATCTCCATTAGTCCTCTGGTCATATTCACTACAGTACTAGCTAGATCTCCATTGGTCCTCTGGTCATATTCACTACAGTACTAGCTAGATCTCCATTGGTCCTCTGGTCATATTCACTACAGTACTAGCTAGATCTCCATTGGTCCTCTGGTCATATTCACTACAGTACTAGCTAGATCTCCATTGGTCCTCTGGTCATATTCACTACAGTACTAGATCTCCATTAGTCCTCTGGTCATATTCACTACAGTACTAGCTAGATCTCCATTGGTCCTCTGGTCATATTCACTACAGTACTAGCTAGATCTCCATTGGTCCTCTGGTCATATTCACTACAGTACTAGCTAGATCTCCATTGGTCCTCTGGTCATATTCACTACAGTACTAGCTAGATCTCCATTGGTCCTCTGGTCATATTCACTACAGTACTAGCTAGATCTCCATTGGTCCTCTGGTCATATTCACTACAGTACTAGCTAGATCTCCATTGGTCCTCTGGTTGTATTTCTGGCTCCTCCCCTACTGCCTCCACCACAGTATCTCCCCACCCAGGAGATCCATCTCTGCCATTTCTTTCCAGAGGCTCTCCCCTTCACTCCTCTTCCATCCTCTTCCTTCCTCCTCTCCACCTCCCCTCCTTCTCTCTCCTCTCCCCTCCTCGAGACATCCTCATATGTCTGCTACATCCTTCCTCCCTGTTACAGTTTCCCTGTTACAGTTCACACACACACACACACACACACACACACACACACACACACACACACACACACACACACACACACACACACACAGAGTCCCATTGCTACTCACTTCTCCAGAGCAGCAGCTACATCCTGAAGACCTTGAGGACTGATGTTGTTCTTATCCCAGATCACCGTCCTGGAGAGACAGATCAGAAGCATCTATCAATCACATATCAAACCATCCCTCTGTCTTGTATCTACAGTAACACACTTTAACACAGAGACAAACTCAGAGAGGCTTCAGAGCACATCTAAAATCAATTGCTCATAATACTCAAATATGTCATCATTCAAACCATCATCAGAGTGTCTGAGGCAGTCCTCTCCTCACCAAACCATCACCAGGGTGTCTGAGGCAGTCCTCTCCTCACCAAACCATCATCAGAGTGTCTGAGGCAGTCCTCTCCTCTCCAAACCATCACCAGGGTGTCTGAGGCAGTCCTCTACTCTCCAAACCATCATCAGAGTGTCTGAGGCAGTTCTCTCCTCTCCAAACCATCACCAGAGTGTCTGAGGCAGTCCTCTCCTCACCAAACCATCATCAGAGTGTCTGAGGCAGTCCTCTCCTCTCCAAACCATCATCAGAGTGTCTGAGGCAGTCCTCTCCTCTCCAAACCATCATCAGAGTGTCTGAGGCAGTCCTCTCCTCTCCAAACCATCATCAGAGTGTCTGAAGCAGTCCTCTCCTCTCCAAACCATCATCAGAGTGTCTGAGGCAGTCCTCTCCTCATTCAAACCATCATCAGAGTGTCTGAGGCAGTCCTCTCCTCACCAAACCATCATCAGAGTGTCTGAGGCAGTCCTCTCCTCTCCAAACCATCACCAGAGTGTCTGAGGCAGTCCTCTCCTCACCAAACCATCATCAGAGTATCTGAGGCAGTCCTCTCCTCTCCAAACCATTATCAGAGTGTCTGAGGCAGTCCTCTCCTCTCCAAACCATCATCAGAGTGTATGAGGCAGTCCTCTCCTCACCAAACCATCATCAGAGTGTCTGAGGCAGTCCTCTCCTCTCCAAACCATCATCAGAGTGTCTGAGGCAGTCCTCTACTCTCCAAACCATCATCAGAGTGTCTGAGGCAGTCCTCTCCTCACCAACCCATCATCAGAGTGTCTGAGGCAGTCCTCTCCTCTCCAAACCATCATCAGAGTGTCTGAGGCAGTCCTCTCCTCACCAAACCATCATCAGAGTATCTGAGGCAGTCCTCTCCTCACCAAACCATCATCAGAGTGTCTGAGGCAGTCCTCTCCTCACCAAACCATCATCAGAGTGTCTGAGGCAGTCCTCTCCTCACCAAACCATCATCAGAGTGTCTGAGGCAGTCCTCTCCTCACCAAACCATCATCAGAGTGTCTGAGGCAGTCCTCTCCTCACCAAACCATCATCAGAGTGTATGAGGCAGTCCTCTCCTCACCAAACCATCATCAGAGTGTCTGAGGCATTCCTCTCCTCACCTTAGTTTGCTGTTGATCTGCAGGGCCTTGGCCAGCATCTTAGCCCCCATGTCTCCCATGGCGTTCCCACTGATATCCACCCTGGTCAGACTGGTGTTGCTGCCCAGAGCATTCAGCACAATGGTCAGGTCTGTCTTCAGCTTAGAGTCAGCCAGGGACAGAGACGTCAGGGGCTGCAAGGGGACAAGGGATACTCAATCATTTATTAATTCATTCAATAAATCATATAGCCCTATTTACATCAGCTGTTACCAGAAAGTGCTTTTACAGTAACCTCAGCCTAAACCCTAACACTTTTACAGTAACCCAGCCAAACTCTAACCCTTTTACAGTAACCTCAGCCTAAACCCTAACCCTTTTACAGTAACCTCAGCCTAAACCCTAACAGTTTTACAGTAACCTCAGCCTAAACCCTAACAGTTTTACAGTAACCCAGCCTAAACCCTAACAGTTTTACAGTGACCTCAGCCTAAATCCTAACAGTTTTACAGTAACCTCAGCCTAAACCCTAACAGTTTTACAGTAACCTCAACCTAAACCCTAACAGTTTTACAGTAACCTCAGCCTAAACCCTAACAGTTTTACAGTAACCTCAGCCTAAACCCTAAAGAGCAAGCAGAAACAAAAGCACAGTGGCCAGGACAAACTAGAGAGGAACCAGGCTCAGAGGGGAGGCCCAAGAAGACTCAAGTCTTCACAATGCTAATGTTCCCATGCAGGGGGAAAAACCCAGTGAAAGTTATTTTTCCTGTTAGACTCTTTCTCTTTGATAGATGTCTTGACTTTGAGCTTAGAAAAAAGTAATACGTAAGAAACATTCTTCACTTCAAAAAGCAACTACATTATTGGCCCGAATTTCATACCTTTTTACAGCTTGGCAGCTCAAGTTTTCCTCTCTATAACTTTGATCTCATTAAACTAAGTCCACAGACACAGCAGGGATATCAATTAACATAGGATCATTTTTTGCCTGACATTTCACATTTTGGGGGATTTTCCTGGACATAATAAATGAAATGGGTGCCTCAGATATCCACATGCAAAGCCTCCAACTGGGATGAAATGCAGACAGATTTAGAGGAACAGCGTCGAGGTCAAAGCTAACGTCAAGCCTTTAAAAACATCCCATCACATCCCATCTCTGCTCAGCAGGGAGCTGCATGTAGATTGACTAGATTGGAATCCGTTTTGACCGACTACTAAAAGACCTTGACCAGAGAGATTATAGACACAGTTCAAACAGCTAACTGAGGGATAGCTTAGTATCCAGCTGGGTTGGTAGAGGGGGAGAGTGAGACGAGGGGAGACGGGGGAGACCAGGGGAGACGGGGGAGGGGGAGACGAGGGGGGAGAGACGAGGGGAGACGGGGGAGGGGGAGACGAGGGGAGACGGGGGAGGGTGAGACGGGGGAGACGAGGGAGGGGGAGACGAGGGGAGACGGGGGAGGGGGAGACGAGGGAGGGGGAGACGAGGGAGGGGGAGACGAGGGGGGGGAGACAGGGGAGGGTGAGACGGGGAGGGTGAGACGAGGGGAGACGGGGGAGACGAGGGGAGACGGGGGAGAGTGAGACGGGGGAGACGGGGGAGAGTGAGACGAGGGGAGACGGGGGAGGGGAAGACGAGGGGAGACGGGGGGGCTAAGACGAGGGGGGGGAGACGGGGGAGGGGAAGACGAGGGGAGACGGGGGGGGGGGGGGAAGACGAGGGGAGACGGGGGAGGGTGAGACGGGGGAGACGAGGGAGGGGGAGACGAGGGGATACGGGGGAGGGGGAGACGGGGGAGACGAGGGAGGGGGAGACGAGGGGAGACGGGGGAGGGTGAGACGAGGGGAGACGGGGGAGAGTGAGACGGGGGAGGGGGAGACGGGCGAGGGGGAGACGGGGGAGACGGAGACGAGGGGAGACGGGGGAGACGAGGGGAGACGGGGGAGGGGGAGACGAGGGGAGACGGGGGGGAAAGACGAGGGGAGACAGGGGAGGGGGAGACGGGGGATGGGGAGACGGGGACGAGGGGAGACGGGGGAGGGGGAAACAAGCGGGAGCAGACATCAAAAGCTGTGTTATGCTGACTGTTCTGTTCTGGTTCAGAGATAAACTACTGACCCTGTTCTGTCTGGTTCAGAGATAAACTACTGACTCTGTTCTGGTTCAGAGATAAACTACTGACTCTGTTCTGTCTGGTTCAGAGATAAACTACTGACCCTGTTCTGTCTGGTTCAGAGATAAACTACTGACTCTGTTCTGTCTGGTTCAGAGATAAACTACTGACTCTGTTCTGTCTGGTTCAGAGATAAACTACTGACTCTGTTCTGTCTGGTTCAGAGATAAACTACTGACTCTGTTCTGTCTGGTTCAGAGATAAACTACTGACTCTGTTCTGTCTGGTTCAGAGATAAACTACTGACTCTGTTCTGGTTCAGAGATAAACTACTGACTCTGTTCTGGTTCAGAGATAAACTACTGACCCTGTTCTGTCTGGTTCAGAGATAAACTACTGACTCTGTTCTGGTTCAGAGATAAACTACTGACTCTGTTCTGTCTGGTTCAGAGATAAACTACTGACTCTGTTCTGTCTGGTTCAGAGATAAACTACTGACTCTGTTCTGTCTGGTTCAGAGATAAACTACTGACTATGTTCTGTCTGGTTCAGAGATAAACTACTGACTCTGTTCTGGTTCAGAGATAAACTACTGACCCTGTTCTGGTTCAGAGATAAACTACTGACCCTGTTCTGTCTGGTTCAGAGATAAACTACTGACTCTGTTCTGTCTGGTTCAGAGATAAACTACTGACTCTGTTCTGTCTGGTTCAGAGATAAACTACTGACTCTGTTCTGGTTCAGAGATAAACTACTGACTATGTTCTGTCTGGTTCAGAGATAAACTACTGACTCTGTTCTGGTTCAGAGATAAACTACTGACCCTGTTCTGTCTGGTTCAGAGATAAACTACTGACTATGTTCTGTCTGGTTCAGAGATAAACTACTGACTCTGTTCTGTCTGGTTCAGAGATAAACTACTGACTCTGTTCTGTCTGGTTCAGAGATAAACTACTGACTCTGTTCTGTCTGGTTCAGAGATAAACTACTGACTCTGTTCTGGTTCAGAGATAAACTACTGACTCTGTTCTGTCTGGTTCAGAGATAAACTACTGACTCTGTTCTGTCTGGTTCAGAGATAAACTACTGACTCTGTTCTGTCTGGTTCAGAGATAAACTACTGACTCTGTTCTGTCTGGTTCAGAGATAAACTACTGACTCTGTTCTGGTTCAGAGATAAACTACTAACTCTGTTCTGGTTCAGAGATAAACTACTGACTCTGTTCTGTCTGGTTCAGAGATAAACTACTGACTCTGTTCTGGTTCAGAGATAAACTACTGACTCTGTTCTGTCTGGTTCAGAGATAAACTACTGACTATGTTCTGTCTGGTTCAGAGATAAACTACTGACTCTGTTCTGTCTGGTTCAGAGATAAACTACTGACTCTGTTCTGGTTCAGAGATAAACTACTTATTATTTCATGACATCTTTGGTCTGGTTCAAATCCAGGCCTCCAGACTACTGCTGCACTATAATGTACTCTCCCCTACGTACAGTGTGTATTTGGACAGTAGACTACTACTCCCCTACGTACAGTGTGTATTTGGACAGTAGACTACTACTCCCCTACGTACAGCGTGTATTTGGACAGTAGACTACTACTCCCCTACGTACAGCGTGTATTTGGACAGTAGACTACTACTCCCCTACGTACAGCGTGTATTTGGACAGTAGACTACTACTCCCCTACGTACAGTGTGTATTTGGACAGTAGACTACTACTCCCCTACGTACAGCGTGTATTTGGACAGTAGACTACTACTCCCCTACGTACAGCGTGTATTTGGACAGTAGACTACTACTCCCCTACGTACAGCGTGTATTTGGACAGTAGACTACTACTCCCCTACGTACAGCGTGTATTTGGACAGTAGACTACTACTCCCCTACGTACAGCGTGTATTTGGACAGTAGACTACTACTCCCCTACGTACAGTGTGTATTTGGACAGTGACGCTAAAATGTTACATTTGGCTTTATATTACAGAATTTGGGGATTTGAGATCAAATGTTTTATATGAGGTCGACAGTACAGAATGTTACATTATATCTTTGGGTATTTTCATACATATCTGTTTTACCGTTTAGAAATCAATGCAATTTAATAAGTATTTGGACAAATCTTATTATAGTGTATAACATTTTGGCAAAAGTTTAGTGTTTGGTCCCATATTTCTAGCACACAATGACAACATCAAGCTTGTGACTCTTCAAACTATTTGGATGCATTTTGTAGTTTGTTTTTGTCAGTGTTCCAGGTGAATGGAATGAAGCGGAGTCAGGCGCAGGACACGGGTATGAGTAAAGCCACGATATTTACTCAATATCAACAATAATCCAACAAGGATAAACATAAACAATCCAGAACACGTACACGGAACCACTTGACAAACACAATCACGCACAAAACAAAAGGGGAAGCCAGAGGGTTAGATAAGGAACATGATTATGGAGTGGAAACCAGGTGTGTACAATGAAGACAAAACAAAATGAAACATGGATCGGTGGTGACTATAAAGCCGGTGACGTCGACCGCCGAACGCCGCCCGAACAAGGAGAGGGGCCAACTTCGGCGGAAGTCGTGACAGTTTTGGTTGTGTTTCAGATTATTTTCAGAAATTAATGGTAAAACATGTATTGTGTCATTTTGGAGTCACTTTTATTGTAAATAAGAATAGAATATGTTTCTGAACACTTATACATAAATGCTTTAAAAAAAAACATGTAACCTTTATTTAACTAGGCAAGTAAGTTATGAACAAATTCTTATTTACAATGACGGCCTACACCAGCCAAACCCGGACGACACTGGGCCAAGTGTGCGCCGCCCTATGGGACTCCCAAGTTGTGATACAGCCTGGATTCGAACCAGTGACACCTCTACCACTGAGATGCAGTGCCTTAGACCGCTGAGCCAATCGGGAGCCCCTATCCAATAGATGTGGATACTACCACGATCGTGGATAATCATGGTAGCGTCAGGTCTCTCATTCAGAAGACAGTGTGTGGGAGCAGAGGCATCTTTGAATTAGTTCTGTGTAAAATCATATTTAATCAGTGGAGGCTCCTCAGAGGAGGAAGGGGAGGACAATCCTCCTCACTGAATTTCATAAAAATGTAAATAGTGAAACGTTAAAAAAAGTTATCCTTTGTAGATTAAACTATACTAAATATAATCACGTCACCAAATAATTGATTAAAACACTGTTTTGCAATGAATGTCTACAGTAGCCTGAGCAGCACTCTGTAGGGTAGCACCATGGTGACAGTTAGCTTCTGTCCTCCTCTGGGTACATTGACTTCAATACAAAACCTAGGAGGCTCATGGTTCTCACCGCCTTCCATAGACTTACACAGCAATTATGACAACTTCCGGAGGACGTTCTCCAACCTATCAGTGTAACGTTCGTCTTGTGGTGAATGAACGGACCAAGGCGCAGCGGGTGATGAATACATACTGATTTATTAAATGAAAGACGAAACACTAATGAACACTAGAACAAACTACAAAACAATAAACGAAGGCAACAGACCTGAAACAAACAAACTTACATATTTACATTTACATTTAAGTCATTTAGCAGACGCTCTTATCCAGAGCGACTTACAAGTACATACATTCATATTATTATTATTATTTTTTGTACATATAGACGAAGAACGCACGAACAGGAACAGACTACCTAAAACGAACGAACAAACGAAACAGTCCCGTGTGGTATACACAGACACAGGAACAATCACCCACAAACAAACAGTGAGAACAACCTACCTTAATATGGTTCTCAATCAGAGGAAACGTCAAACACCTGCCTCTAATTGAGAGCCATACCAGGCAACACATTAACCCAACATAGAAAACACATAACATAGACTACCCACCCCAACTCACGCCCTGACCAACTAAACACATACAAAACAACAGAAAACAGGTCAGGAACGTGACAGAACCCCCCCCTCAAGGTGCGAACTCCGGGCGCACCCCTAAAACTCAAGGGGAGGGTCTGGGTGGGCATCTGTCCGCGGTGGCGGCTCCGGCGGTGGACGAGGACACCACTCCACCACTGTCTTTGTCCCCCTCCTTAGCGTCCCTTGAGTGGCGACCCTCGCCCCCGACCATGGTCCAGGAACCTTCACCAACGCCCCTCCTAAATAGAGGAGAGAACTCAGGACAGAGAGGTAGCTCAGGACAGAGAGGTAGCTCAGGACAGAGAGGTAGCTCAGGACAGAGAGGTAGCTCAGGACAGAGAGATCGCTCCGGACAGAGAGGTAGCTTAGGACAGAGGGACAACTCTGGACTACTGGCAGCTCCGGACTGAGTGGCAGCTCCGGACTGGGTGGCAGCTCCGGACTGGGTGGCAGCTCCGGACTGAGTGGCAGCTCCGGACTGAGTGGCAGCTCATGACTGAGTGGCAGCTCATGACTGTGGGGGAGCTCATGACTGTGGGGCAGCTCATGACTGTGGGGCAGCTCATGACTGGAAGGCAGCTCATGACTGTAGGGCAGCTCATGACTGGAGGGCAGCTCATGACTGGAGGGCGGCTCATGACTGGAGGGCGGCTCATGACTGGAGGGCGGCTCATGACTGGAGGGCGGCTCATGACTGGAGGGCGGCTCATGACTGGAGGGCGGCTCATGACTGGAGGGCGGCTCTGGCAGCTCCTGACTGGCTGGCGGCTCTGGCAGCTCCTGACTGGCTGGCGGCTCTGGCAGCTCCTGACTGGCTGGCGGCTCTGGCAGCTCCTGACTGGCTGGCGGCTCTGGCAGCTCCTGACTGGCTGGCGGCTCGGGCAGCTTCTGACTGGCTGGCGGCTCTGGCAGCTCCTGACTGGCTGGCGGCTCTGGCAGCTCCTGACTGGCTGGCGGCTCTGGCAACTCCTGACTGGCTGGCGGCTCTGGCAGCTCCTGACTGGCTGGCGGCTCTGGCAGCTCCTGACTGACGGACGGCTCTAGCGGCTCCTGACTGACGGACGGCTCTAATGGCTCGGGACAGACGGGCTGCTCGTGGCAGACGGATGGCTCAGATGGCGCTGGGCAGACGGATGGCTCAGATGGCGCTGGGCAGACGGATGGCTCAGACGGCGCTGGGCAGACGGATGGCTCAGACGGCGCTGGGCAGACGGATGGCTCAGACGGCGCTGGGCAGACGGATGGCTCAGACGGCGCTGGGCAGACGGATGGCTCAGACGGCGTTGGGCAGACGAGCAGTGCAGGCGGCGTTGGGCAGACGAGCAGTGCAGGCGGCGCTTGGCAGACGAGCAGTGCAGGTGGCGTTGGGCAGACGACCGACTCCGACCTGCTGAGGCGCACAGCAGGCCTGGTGCGTGGTGCCGGAACTGGTGGTACCGGACTGGAGACACGCACCTCAAGGCTAGTGCGGGGAGAAGGAACAGTGCGTACAGGGCTCTGGAGACGCACAGGAGGCTTGATGCGTGGTGCCGGAACTGGAGGCACTGAGCTGGAGACACGCACCACAGGGAGAGTGCGTGGAGGAGGAACAGGGCTCTGGAGACGCACTGGAAGCCTGGTGCGTGGTGTAGGCACTGGTGGTACTGAGCTGGGGCGGGAAGGTGGCGCCGGATATACCGGACCGTGCAGGCGTACTGGCTCCCTTGAGCACTGAGCCTGCCCAACCTTACCTGGTTGAATGCTCCCCGTAGCCCGTCCAGTGCGGGGAGGTGGAATAACCCGCACTGGGCTGTGTTGGCGAACCGGGGACACCATGCGTAAGGCTGGTGCCATGTACACCGGCCCGAGGAAACGTACTGGAGGCCAGATATGTAGAGCCGGCTTCATGGCACTTGGCTCAATGCTCAATCTAGCCCGGCTAGTGCGGGGAGGTGGAATAACCCGCACCGGGCTATGAACACGTACAGGAGACACCATGCGCTCTACTGCGTAACACGGTGTCTGCCCGTACTCTCGCTCTCCACGGTAAGCCCGGGAAGTTGGCGCAGGTCTCCTACCTGACTTCGCCACACTCCCCTTTAGCCCCCCCCCCCCCAAGACATTTTTGGGTGAGCCTCTCGGGCTTCCAGCCGCTCTGCCTTGCTAGCGACTCATAATGCCGCCTCTCCGCTTTAGATGCCTCCAGCTCCGCTTTGGGGCGGCGACACTCCTCTGACTCTGCCCAGGGTCCTTCTCCGTCCAGAATCTCCTCCCATGTCCATTCCTCCTTGACCCACTGCTGCTGTCGCTGCTGCCCGTTAACCCGCTGCTTGATCCGGGTTTGGTGGGTGATTCTGTAACGTTCGTCTTGTGGTGAATGAACGGACCAAGGCGCAGCGGGTGATGAATACATACTGATTTATTAAATGAAAGACGAAACACTAATGAACACTAGAACAAACTACAAAACAATAAACGAAGGCAACAAACCTGAAACAAACGAACTTACATATAGACGAAGAACGCACGAACAGGAACAGACTACCTAAAACGAACGAACAAACGAAACAGTCCCATGTGGTATACACAGACACAGGAACAATCACCCACAAACAAACAGTGAGAACAACCTACCTTAATATGGTTCTCAATCAGAGGAAACGTCAAACACCTGCCTCTAATTGAGAACCATACCAGGCAACACATTAACCCAACATAGAAAACACATAACATAGACTACCCACCCCAACTCACGCCCTGACCAACTAAACACATACAAAACAACAGAAAACAGGTCAGGAACGTGACAGAACCCCCCCCTCAAGGTGCGAACTCCGGGCGCACCCCTAAAACTCAAGGGGAGGGTCTGGGTGGGCATCTGTCCGCGGTGGCGGCTCCGGCGGTGGACGAGGACACCACTCCACCACTGTCTTTGTCCCCCTCCTTAGCGTCCCTTGAGTGGCGACCCTCGCCCCCGACCATGGTCCAGGAACCTTCACCAACGCCCCTCCTAAATAGAGGAGAGAACTCAGGACAGAGAGGTAGCTCAGGACAGAGAGGTAGCTCAGGACAGAGAGGTAGCTCAGGACAGAGAGGTAGCTCAGGACAGAGAGATCGCTCCGGACAGAGAGGTAGCTTAGGACAGAGGGACAACTCTGGACTACTGGCAGCTCCGGACTGAGTGGCAGCTCCGGACTGGGTGGCAGCTCCGGACTGGGTGGCAGCTCCGGACTGAGTGGCAGCTCCGGACTGAGTGGCAGCTCATGACTGAGTGGCAGCTCATGACTGTGGGGGAGCTCATGACTGTGGGGCAGCTCATGACTGTGGGGCAGCTCATGACTGGAAGGCAGCTCATGACTGTAGGGCAGCTCATGACTGGAGGGCAGCTCATGACTGGAGGGCGGCTCATGACTGGAGGGCGGCTCATGACTGGAGGGCGGCTCATGACTGGAGGGCGGCTCATGACTGGAGGGCGGCTCATGACTGGAGGGCGGCTCATGACTGGAGGGCGGCTCTGGCAGCTCCTGACTGGCTGGCGGCTCTGGCAGCTCCTGACTGGCTGGCGGCTCTGGCAGCTCCTGACTGGCTGGCGGCTCTGGCAGCTCCTGACTGGCTGGCGGCTCGGGCAGCTCCTGACTGGCTGGCGGCTCTGGCAGCTCCTGACTGGCTGGCGGCTCTGGCAGCTCCTGACTGGCTGGCGGCTCTGGCAGCTCCTGACTGGCTGGCGGCTCTGGCAGCTCCTGACTGGCTGGCGGCTCTGGCAGCTCCTGACTGACGGACGGCTCTAGCGGCTCCTGACTGACGGACGGCTCTAATGGCTCGGGACAGACGGGCGGCTCGTGGCAGACGGATGGCTCAGATGGCGCTGGGCAGACGGATGGCTCAGATGGCGCTGGGCAGACGGATGGCTCAGACGGCGCTGGGCAGACGGATGGCTCAGACGGCGCTGGGCAAACGGATGGCTCAGACGGCGCTGGGCAGACGGATGGCTCAGACGGCGCTGGGCAGACGGATGGCTCAGACGGCGTTGGGCAGACGAGCAGTGCAGGCGGCGTTGGGCAGACGAGCAGTGCAGGCGGCGCTTGGCAGACGAGCAGTGCAGGTGGCGTTGGGCAGACGACCGACTCCGACCTGCTGAGGCGCACAGCAGGCCTGGTGCGTGGTGCCGGAACTGGTGGTACCGGACTGGAGACACGCACCTCAAGGCTAGTGCGGGGAGAAGGAACAGTGCGTACAGGGCTCTGGAGACGCACAGGAGGCTTGATGCGTGGTGCCGGAACTGGAGGCACTGAGCTGGAGACACGCACCACAGGGAGAGTGCGTGGAGGAGGAACAGGGCTCTGGAGACGCACTGGAAGCCTGGTGCGTGGTGTAGGCACTGGTGGTACTGAGCTGGGGCGGGAAGGTGGCGCCGGATATACCGGACCGTGCAGGCGTACTGGCTCCCTTGAGCACTGAGCCTGCCCAACCTTACCTGGTTGAATGCTCCCCGTAGCCCGTCCAGTGCGGGGAGGTGGAATAACCCGCACTGGGCTGTGTTGGCGAACCGGGGACACCATGCGTAAGGCTGGTGCCATGTACACCGGCCCGAGGAAACGTACTGGAGGCCAGATATGTAGAGCCGGCTTCATGGCACTTGGCTCAATGCTCAATCTAGCCCGGCTAGTGCGGGGAGGTGGAATAACCCGCACCGGGCTATGAACACGTACAGGAGACACCATGCGCTCTACTGCGTAACACGGTGTCTGCCCGTACTCTCGCTCTCCACGGTAAGCCCGGGAAGTTGGCGCAGGTCTCCTACCTGACTTCGCCACACTCCCCTTTAGCCCCCCCCCCCCAAGACATTTTTGGGTGAGCCTCTCGGGCTTCCAGCCGCTCTGCCTTGCTAGCGCCTCATAATGCCGCCTCTCCGCTTTAGATGCCTCCAGCTCCGCTTTGGGGCGGCGACACTCCTCTGACTCTGCCCAGGGTCCTTCTCCGTCCAGAATCTCCTCCCATGTCCATTCCTCCTTGACCCACTGCTGCTGTCGCTGCTGCCCGTTAACCCGCTGCTTGATCCGGGTTTGGTGGGTGATTCTGTAACGTTCGTCTTGTGGTGAATGAACGGACCAAGGCGCAGCGGGTGATGAATACATACTGATTTATTAAATGAAAGACGAAACACTAATGAACACTAGAACAAACTACAAAACAATAAACGAAGGCAACAAACCTGAAACAAACGAACTTACATATAGACGAAGAACGCACGAACAGGAACAGACTACCTAAAACGAACGAACAAACGAAACAGTCCCATGTGGTATACACAGACACAGGAACAATCACCCACAAACAAACAGTGAGAACAACCTACCTTAATATGGTTCTCAATCAGAGGAAACGTCAAACACCTGCCTCTAATTGAAAACCATACCAGGCAACACATTAACCCAACATAGAAAACACATAACATAGACTACCCACCCCAACTCACGCCCTGACCAACTAAACACATACAAAACAACAGAAAACAGGTCAGGAACGTGACAATCAGAGCTCTTGCAGCATGAACTGAAATATTTTTCACCCAATCAAAGGATCAGAGATTGAATCTAGTACTGAAAGCATAAGCTACAGCTAGTTAGCACTGCAGTGCATTAAATGTGGTGAGTAGTTGACTCAAAGAGAAAGACAATAGTTGAACAGTTTTGAATAAACTTGATTTCTTCCAAACTTAATTTTTTCCAAAATTAAGGAGAAGCAAGAGAGCGAGTGAGAGAGATAGCTTGGTATATTTCGTAGTATATTTTTTTCACTTCAACTTACTTAGCTAGCATCGAATGCAGCTAGCTAGTTTAGCCTACTCAAACACCCAGCTCAAACAGAGAGGGATGCTATGTTAGCTAGCTGGCTATGGTTATCCAACACTGGAACTCTTCCAGGTCAAGGTAACCTTTTGGTTTTATTAATATATTGCCACCGGGACTCGCCGGTGTAACTGCTAAACTGCTTGCTGCTGACTGTACACTGTACTGCATGATTGTAGCGAGTTTACTAACGCGTTAGTTCGAGTACTTCTAGCCAACTATGATGTACAATAATGTATGCTGTGTGTAGCGGTTAGCGGTCATGATATGAAGGTTTAGCTTGGAAAGTTTTTTTTGTCTGGTCACAGACAGCTGATGTGTTGTGCACTGAATTCCACAACTGAAGGGAAAAGTTTAGAGGAGGAGAGCGTGTAGATAGATGTAAGAAGGAATTATATATACAGCGAGCTGCTTGTATGTGGCTGCTATGAAAGCGAACTGTGTTTGCGTGTGATCAGTGGTGTATTCATTGCGTTGAAAAACGTTCCTTGAACGGAAGCAAATAAAACGGGGATAAACATACCTGAATTTGTCCAATAGAAACTCTCGTTTGCAACTGTTGGACTAATGACTACACCTTAGATCAGCTAGATGTAGGCAAGAGTGTTGAAGGCGGAATGTGTCACCTTGATTACTCAAATTTCTCTCAACCTGTGCACCTACGTTGTAAACTTTCATTCATATTCTAGGTTGTAGCAACCTCATGATGGGTATAGGGAAAATCACAGTACAATGTAGTAGCCTAAACTTAATGATGTTACATTGAACTGGGTGAATGAAATATGAATGAGTCATCCAATATGCTGTAATAGAAATAAGGCCATGTTAAAATAAATAAATTATCCTCCCTAATCTCAAACGGCACCAACCGCCACTGTAATACATGTACCTTTTTTCTTGTATATTTTATCCCATAAATCAGGGTTCGTACAGACAGTGGCAAATCAAATTCAAGGACTTTCAAACACTAATATTTATTTTCAAGAACCGATAGGTCGCAGTTGTAAATGAGAACTTGTTCTCAACTAGCATACCTGGTTAAATAAAGGTGAACTATTATTATTTTTTATTTTAAATGGTTCATATTATGTCATTGCTTCTAGTCGCCACCAGATGGCAGTATACCACCACGACCTCATGAGAAAAAGAAAAAAAACGAACTTAGTATTCATCACTACCTTACAAGTTCTACTCAATAATACTTTGTTTCACTACTTACTTACTACATACACGAGTGGTAAGTCAGGCCTGATGATGTTGTAATTTGAGTAGTGATGAGCAGAGTTGTAATTTGTGTAGTGATGAGCAGATTTGTAATGTGAGTAGTGATGAGCAGATTTGTAATTCGAGTAGTGATGAGCAAAGTTGTAATGTGAGTAGTGATGAGCAGAGTTGTAATGTGAGTAGAGATGAGCAGAGTTGTAATTTGAGTAGTGATGAGCAGATTTGTAATTCGAGTAGTGATGAGCAGAGTTGTAATTTGAGTAGAGATGAGCAGAGTTGTAATTTGAGTAGTGATGAGCAGATTTGTAATTCGAGTAGTGATGAGCAGAGTTGTAATTTGAGTAGAGATGAGCAGAGTTGTAATTTGAGTAGTGATGAGCAGATTTGTAATTCGAGTAGTGATGAGCAGAGTTGTAATTTGAGTAGAGATGAGCAGAGTTGTAATTTGAGTAGTGATGAGCAGAGTTGTAATTTGAGTAGTGATGAGCAGATTTGTAATTCGAGTAGTGATGAGCAAAGTTGAGATTTGAGTAGTGATGAGCAGAGTTGTAATGTGAGTAGTGATGAGCAGAGTTGTAATTTGAGTAGTGATGAGCAGAGTTGTAATTTGAGTAGAGATGAGCAGAGTTGTAATGTGAGTAGTGATGAGCAGAGTTGTAATGTGAGTAGTGATGAGCAGAGTTGTAATTTGAGTAGTGATGAGCAGAGTTGTAATTTGAGTAGTGATGAGCAGAGTTGTAATTTGAGTAGAGATGAGCAGAGTTGTAATTTGATTAGAGATGAGCAGAGTTGTAATATGAGTAGTGATGAGCAGAGTTCTAATTTGAGTAGTGATGAGCAGAGTTGTAATTTGAGTAGAGATGAGCAGAGTTGTAATTTGAGTAGAGATGAGCAGAGTTGTAATATGAGTAGTGATGAGCAGAGTTGTAATTTGAGTAGTGATGAGCAGAGTTGTAATATGAGTAGAGATGAGCAGAGTTGTAATTTGAGTAGAGATGAGCAGAGTTGTAATATGAGTAGTGATGAGCAGAGTTGTAATTTGAGTAGTGATGAGCAGAGTTGTAATATGAGTAGTGATGAGCAGACTTGTAATGTGAGTAGTGATGAGCAGACTTGTAATGTGAGTAGTGATGAGCAGACTTGTAATGTGAGTAGTGATGAGCAGACTTGTAATGTGAGTAGTGATGAGCAGACTTGTAATGTGAGTAGTGATGAGCAGACTTGTAATGTGAGTAGTGATGAGCAGACTTGTAATGTGAGTAGTGATGAGCAGACTTGTAATGTGAGTAGTGATGAGCAGACTTGTAATGTGAGTAGTGATGAGCAGACTTGTAATGTGAGTAGTGATGAGCAGAGTTGTAATTTGAGTAGAGATGAGCAGAGTTGTAATATGAGTAGTGATGAGCAGAGTTGTAATTTGAGTAGTGATGAGCAGAGTTGTAATATGAGTAGTGATGAGCAGACTTGTAATGTGAGTAGTGATGAGCAGACTTGTAATGTGAGTAGTGATGAGCAGAGTTGTAATGTGAGTAGTGATGAGCAGACTTGTAATGTGAGTAGTGATGACCAGAGTTGTAATGTGAGTAGTGATGAGCAGACTTGTAATGTGAGTAGTGATGAGCAGACTTGTAATGTGAGTAGTGATGAGCAGACTTGTAATGTGAGTAGTGATGAGCAGAGTTGTAATGTGAGTAGTGATGAGCAGACTTGTAATGTGAGTAGTGATGAGCAGACTTGTAATGTGAGTAGTGATGAGCAGAGTTTTGGGACATGTCTACTGGTGAACACACATGTCCTATTCACATTACTACACAATTCCAGCGTAATGACTGTGTTTTTATTGGGCATTTGGGAATCTATTACTTAATAGCAACAAAAAAGCATCTTGCTTCCGACTGGCAGCTTTAGTGTCGCCGGTCGGGAGAACGGGCACCAGAACGAGGAGCACGGAATATCGTGGGCGCCCCATAAATGAGGCGATTGGCCAAAAAAACTCTGGAGGTTGTTGCCCGTTTTGGCGGGCCCCTAATAAGTCAGTTCTATACCTGCCTGGCTGAGTGGCAGTGTGGGTGGAATGAGTGAGCTCGCCTGGCAACCACAGCACCAAACACATGAGGAAATATAACTTGGTAGTCTGCCTGGAAATATATTCGCAAGACCAATCCATTTTTCTAATATTTTTCATAAACATATTTGGTCATTATCTGTTCTCTTCTCATATTAATTCAAAGTACTTTTCAAGAACCAACTTGAGAAAATGTCTGACTTTCAAGGTAATCCAGTACTTGAATTTCAGAGTGCTAAATTCAAGTACTTTTAAGCACCTCACGCACCTTGTGAGAACCCTGATAAATGGATCAAATTGAGGGGGCACTTCAATGTCCCCTTCCAGACCGGCCCATGTTCCCACACAGAGACGCGTTGGGGCTGGAAGGGGACAACTCTGAGGAGGTAAGCTACACTCAGTAGGGTCTAGGGATCAACATACCCACCCTACACTCTTAGAGAAAAGGGTTCCAAAAGGGTTATTCGGCTGTCCCCATAGGAGAACCCTTTTTGGTTCCAGGTAGAAACCTTTTAAGTTCCAGGTAGAACTCTTTTGGGTTCTGTGTAGAACCCTCTGTGGAAAGGGTTCTACCTGGAACCAAAAATAGTTATTTAAAGGGTTCTCCAATAGGGACAGCTGAAGAACCCTTTTAGGTTCTAGATAGCACCTTTTTTTTCTAAGAGTGTATGGGCCCTGGTCAAAAGTAGTGCACTATAAAGGGAATAGGGATTTGGGTTGCAAACCAAAAAACAGGACATTTCCTGTCTATCTCTATGGTTCTATCTGTGTCGGAACACAGAATACTACGATTATGTAACAGTCATTGAAATTAAACTCATTGATGTCTACCTCTCTAAAAGAAGAACCCGCCTTCCACCAACATGTCATTGTATGTGTTGTGTTTGGGTGTCGTAGTCTAAACAAGGCCTGTAATGAACTACAGACGGTTGTTGCTGAACGTAAAGACAGGTAGAAATCCTCCCCAGATTCACTGTGTTGTCTTTCCTCTCCTGTTTCCTCTCCTGTTTCCTCTCCTGTTTCCTTTCCTGTTTCCTCTCCTGTTTCCTCTCCTGTTTCCTCTCCTGTTTCCTCTCCTGTTTCCTCTTCTGTTTCCTCTCCTCTTTCCTCTCCTGTTTCCTCTCCTGTTTCCTCTCCTGTTTCCTCTCGCCTCACTGGAGACAGACTGTTTCTTTCTGTTTCTCTTCCTCATACTGTCTGGCACTGGGATCTGTTTCTCCTCCTCATACTGTCTGACACTGGGATCTGTTTCTCCTCCTCATACTGTCTGGCACGGCGATCTGTTTCTCCTCCTCATACTGTCTGGCACTGGGATCTGTTTCTCCTCCTCATACTGTCTGGCACGGCGATCTGTTTCTCCTCCTTATACTGTCTGGCACTGGGATCTGTTTCTCTTCCTCATACTGTCTGGCACTGGGATCTGTTTCTCCTCCTCATACTGTCTGGCATTGGGATCTGTTTCTCTTCCTCATACTGTCTGGCACTGGGATCTGTTTCTCTTCCTCATACTGTCTGGCACTGGGATCTGTTTCTCTTCCTCATACTGTCTGGCACTGGGATCGGTTTCTCCTCCTCATACTGTCTGGCACTGGGATCTGTTTCTCCTCCTCATACTGTCTGGCACTGGGATCTGTTTCTCCTCATACTGTCTGGCACTGGGATCTGTTTATCTTCCTCATACTGTCTGGCACTGGGATCTGTTTCTCCTCCTCATACTGTCTGGCACTGGGATCTGTTTCTCTTCCTCATACTGTCTGGCACTGGGATCTGTTTCTCCTCCTCATACTGTCTGGCACTGGGATCTGTTTCTCCTCCTCATACTGTCTGGCACTGGGATCTGTTTCTCCTCCTCATACTGTCTGGCACTGGGATCTGTTTCTCTTCCTCATACTGTCTGGCACTGGGAGACAGAGAGGAGATAATATCAGAGAGATATCACACACCCTAAACCATCTCAGCCCAGTCTGCCAAGAAGCCAAGCCAGATGTCTCTATGTGGACCTGTGCCCTGACATGTCATGCAGTAATATACATTCAGAGTGGTTACATCCCTCACTCTGCCCTCCACAGCATTCAGAGAGGTTACATCCCTCACTCTGCCCTCCACAGCATTCAGAGTGGTTACATCCCTCACT
Source organism: Salvelinus namaycush (assembly GCF_016432855.1). Classification (NCBI taxonomy): domain Eukaryota; kingdom Metazoa; phylum Chordata; class Actinopteri; order Salmoniformes; family Salmonidae; genus Salvelinus; species Salvelinus namaycush. The sequence goes on from NW_024058054.1 coordinate 34,612, forward strand.
CTGCCCTCCAAAGCATTCAGAGAGGTTAAATCCCTCACTCTGCCCTCCACAGCATTCAGAGTGGTTACATCCCTCACTCTGCCCTCCACAGCATTCAGAGCGGTTACATCCCTCACTCTTCCCTCCACAGCATTCAGAGAGGTTAAATCCCTCACTCTGCCCTCCACAGCATTCAGAGTGGTTACATCCCTCACTCTGCCCTCCAAAGCATTCAGAGAGGTTAAATCCCTCACTCTGCCCTCCAAAGCATTCAGAGCGGTTACATCCCTCACTCTGCCCTCCACAGCATTCAGAGAGGTTACATCCCTCACTCTTCCCTCCACAGCATTCAGAGAGGTTAAATCCCTCACTCTGCCCTCCACAGCATTCAGAGTGGTTACATCCCTCACTCTGCCCTCCAAAGCATTCAGAGAGGTTAAATCCCTCACTCTGCCCTCCACAGCATTCAGAGCGGTTACATCCCTCCACCACTACCAACCCCCTCTCCCTCCACCCCAGACACAGTGACTCAGCAGAGATCCAGAATAACACCATCCCCTGTAGGCAGGGCAGCCCAGGCTGAGGGAGGGATCACAGGGATAATACCCATAGGAAGGCTGGGATTTACTGTGATATGTACATACATGATCCAGAGAATGATGAAACATGCTGTCATGTATTTATTAAACCTTTATTTAAAGGCCCAGCGCAGTTAAAAATGTGATTTTCATGTGTTTTATATTTCCACACTATGATGTTGGAATAATACTGTGAAATTGTGAAAATTATGATTATGCCCTTTTTAGTGTAAGAGCTGTTTGAACAGTTTTGGCCTGCCTGGTGACATCAATAGACCAATAAGAAAGAGCGTTCCAAACCACTCTGCCAATAACAGCTAGATTTCAGTTTACCCCGCCCCACTCAGACAGTCCAGCAAAATTCTTGCTTGAGAAATTGCTCTTTGCTAAGAAGCTAGTTTTGTTTCTTTTCGACTATAAATGAAAATAAGCACAATAAGGTACAAATTCTTTACCCAGAAATTATTTTAAATTTAGATTTAAAAAAACGGTTGCATTGGACCTTTCTAGTTGGTCTAGTTGAGATAAAAGCTGTATTTTTCAAGAGTGACCTGGACCAAGACAGCAGCAGCAACACATCCGTTTCAGACAGTAATACGTGCAGGTGTATGACCTCGCAGGTGAATGAAGTGTTTAAAACCACCTTGGTTGACGTGGAAAGACACAAAGGGTTTCTCTGATCATGACACTCAACTCATACTGATGGAAAACTCACCGATTCCTCTTCCTGAATCATATGAACCAGGTTGTCCAGGACAGGGGCCAGATTTCTGAGAAAGAGAACCGGTAATGAGGTTTATGTAGACTAAAACAATGACAATATGGCGTTACAATGGTGTGTAACCGTATGTGTGTACGTTAAGGGATGTGTTGTGTGTTAAGTGTATGGGATGTGTTGTGTGAATGCTTCCATCTCCAGCCAGACAGTAAGGATATTGGTCCTCCCCCAGTCCTGACCCAGCCCCCCCCACAGTCCTGACCCAGCCCTCCCCCAGTCCTGACCCAGCCCTCCCCCAGTGCTGACCCCACCCTCCCCCAGTGCTGTCCCCGCCCTCCCCCAGTCCTGCCCCCCCCCCCCCCTTCCCCCAGTGCTGACCCCCCCCCAGTCCTGACCCCGCCCCCCCAGTCGTACTTGGACTTGATGTTGGTGAAGTTCTTCCCCAGTGAGAGGTGTCGGATGGATCGGTTCTTGGCCAGCCACACCAGCAGAGTGGACAGGTCAGAGTCCAGACCTGGAGGAAACACAAACCAATCATCTAAAGGGCATTCTGGGAGCCAAAGCAGTAACAAACCTGATTCAACCAATCAGCTGATCACAGTCTTTAAATAAATCATTATATTAGTCGAGTCAGCTGCACTACTGGGTTTGTTGGGCTGGAGAAAAAGCCTACACCCAGCCACCCACACAAGCCACCCATACAACCCTTTATACCCAGCCACCCACACAACCCTTTACACCCAGCCACCCACACAACCCTTTACACCCAGCCACCCACACAACCCTTTAAACCCAGCCACCCACACAACCCTTTATACCCAGCCACACACACAACCCTTTATACCCAGCTACCCACACAACCCTTTAAACCCAAAAACACAACCCTTTATACCCAGCCACCCACACAACCCTTTATACCCAGCCACCCACACAACCCTTTATACCCAGCCTCCCACACAACCCTTTATACCCAGCCTCCCACACAACCCTTTATACCCAGCCACCCACACAACCCTTTACACCCAGCGACCCACACAATCCTTTATACCCAGCCTCCCACACAACCCTTTATACCCATCCACCCACACAACCCTTTATACCCAGCCACCCACACAACCCTTTGGACATCCCTGCTTTATACTGGATCAACTGCATTCCCTTGTCTTGTTTTACCGTTGTCAGAGATGTCCAGACTGGAGATGTTGTCTTAACATTATAGATATAGAGAAGCTAGATAGAGTCTTACCGTTGTCAGAGATGTCCAGACTGGAGATGTTGTCTTAACATTATAGATATAGAGAAGCTAGATAGAGTCTTACCGTTGTCAGAGATGTCCAGACTGGAGATGTTGTCTTAACATTATAGATATAGAGAAGCTAGATATAGTCTTACCGTTGTCAGAGATGTCCAGACTGGAGATGTTGGGGAGCTCAGCGATGCATCCCTCCAGGATCTGTGACCCCCCAGACCTGAGCTGTCAACAGAGAGACAAGATGAGATATGAGACACAGAACAGCAGCTTCCCTAGGGCTGGGATAACAATAGATGTAGATAGAGAACAGCAGCTTCCCTAGGGCTGGGATAACAATAGATGTATATACAGAAGAGCAGCTTCCCTAGGGCTGGGATAACAATAGATGTAGATAGAGAACAGCAGCTTCCCTAGGGCTGGGATAACAATAGATGTAGATAGAGAACAGCAGCTTCCCTAGGGCTGGGATAACAATAGATGTAGATAGAGAACAGCAGCTTCCCTAGGGCTGGGATAACAATAGATGTAGATAGAGAACAGCAGCTTCCCTAGGGCTGGGATAACAATAGATGTTTAGATAAAGAGAGAGAACTAAAATGGAGGGAGATACCACACCGTCTATGGTACAACACCACTAACAGACACGTTAGAAAAAGCAGAGAGGGTGAAGCAATACAATGAGATGTTAAAAACCTGCCATGTCTGTTCAGAACAGGGGACATGAACTACGCCACTATTCTAAGTACTGGGAAATGAACAACATGGATCATCTGACCACAAAACATTCACTTCAATGACCATGACTTGGTGTAATCAATAGCCAAAAAGCTTTATAATTGAGAGACAGTTTACGAAGGGAATGATGATGGAATGATGATGGAATGATGATGGGTGGTAAATGGGTGTAACTGAATGACAACACCAAAAAAAGCAGTAAGGAGTTAACAGGAATTACAGCCAAGAGATAACAGGAATTACAGCCAAGAGATAACAGGAATTACAGCCAGGAGTTAACAGGAATTACAGCCAGGAGATAACAGGAATTACAGCCAGGAGTTAACAGGAATTACAGCCAGGAGATAACAGGAATTACAGCCAGGAGTTAACAGGAATTACAGCCAGGAGATAACAGGAATTACAGCCAGGAGTTAACAGGAATTACAGCCAGGAGTTAACAGGAATTACAGCCAGGAGTTAACAGGAATTATAACCAGGAGTTAACAGGAATTATAGCCAGGAGTTAACAGGAATTATAACCAGGAGTTAACAGGAATTACAGCCAGGAGTTAACAGGAATTACAACCAGGAGTTAACAGGAATTATAACCAGGAGTTAACAGGAATTACAGCCAGGAGTTAACAGGAATTACAGCCAAGAGTTAACAGGAATTACAGCCAGGAGATAGCTGGAATTACAGCCAGGAGTTAACAGGAATTACAGCCAGGAGTTAACAGGAATTACAGCCAAGAGTTAACAGGAATTACAGCCAGGAGATAGCTGGAATTATTGCCAGGAGTTAACAGGAATTATAACCAGGAGTTAACAGGAATTACAGCCAGGAGTTAACAGGAATTATAGCCAGGAGTTAACAGGAATTACAGCCAGGAGTTAACAGGAATTACAGCCAGGAGTTAACAGGAATTATAACCAGGAGTTAACAGGAATTATAGCCAGGAGTTAACAGGAATTACAGCCAGGAGTTAACAGGAATTATAGCCAGGAGTTAACAGGAATTATAGCCAGGAGTTAACAGGAATTATAACCAGGAGTTAACAGGAATTATAGCCAGGAGTTAACAGGAATTACAGCCAAGAGTTAACAGGAATTACAGCCAGGAGATAGCTGGAATTATTGCCAGGAGTTAACAGGAATTACAGCCAGGAGATAGCTGGAATTATTGCCAGGAGTTAACAGGAATTACAGCCAGGAGATAGCTGGAATTACAGCCAGGAGTTAACAGGAATTACAGCCAGGAGTTAACAGTAGTTATCAGTAGTTAGTCAGGGTAATACTTACACAGTGACCAAGCTTAGAGCAGCATTAGGGGGAGAGAACAACACACATCAGAGACATACAGGGACCAGTAGCTAGCTATTAGAGGGAATAACAACAGGACACATCAGAGACATACAGGGACCAGTAGCTAGCTATTAGAGGGAATAACAACACATCAGAGACATACAGGGACCAGTAGCTAGCTATTAGAGGGAACAACACACACATCAGAGACATACAGGGACCAGTAGCTAGCTATTAGAGGGAATAACACACATCAGAGATATACAGGGACCAGTAGCTAGCTATTAGAGGGAATAACAACACACATCAGAGACATACAGGGACCAGTAGCTAGCTATTAGAGGGAATAACACACATCAGAGATATACAGGGACCAGTAGCTAGCTATTAGAGGGAATAACACACATCAGAGATATACAGGGACCAGTAGCTAGCTATTAGAGGGAATAACAACACATCAGAGACATACAGGGACCAGTAGCTAGCTATTAGAGGGAACAACACACACATCAGAGACATACAGGGACCAGTAGCTAGCTATTAGAGGGAATAACACACATCAGAGACATACAGGGACCAGTAGCTAGCTATTAGAGGGAATAACAACAGGACACATCAGAGACATACAGGGACCAGTAGCTAGCTATTAGAGGGAATAACAACACATCAGAGACATACAGGGACCAGTAGCTAGCTATTAGAGGGAATAACACACATCAGAGATATACAGGGACCAGTAGCTAGCTATTAGAGGGAACAACACACATCAGAGACATACAGGGACCAGTAGCTAGCTATTAGAGGGAATAACACACATCAGAGACATACAGGGACCAGTAGCTAGCTATTAGAGGGAACAACACACATCAGAGACATACAGGGACCAGTAGCTAGCTATTAGAGGGAATAACACACATCAGAGACATACAGGGACCAGTAGCTAGCTATTAGAGGGAATAACAACAGGACACATCAGAGACATACAGGGACCAGTAGCTAGCTATTAGAGGGAACAATAACACACATCAGAGACATACAGGGACCAGTAGCTAGCTATTAGAGGGAACAACAACACATCAGAGACATACAGGGACCAGTAGCTAGCTATTAGAGGGAACAACACACATCAGAGACATACAGGGACCAGTAGCTAGCTATTAGAGGGAATAACAACAGGACACATCAGAGACATACAGGGACCAGTAGCTAGCTATTAGAGGGAATAACAACAGGACACATCAGAGACATACAGGGACCAGTAGCTAGCTATTAGAGGGAACAACACACATCAGAGACATACAGGGACCAGTAGCTAGCTATTAGAGGGAATAACAACAGGACACATCAGAGACATACAGGGACCAGTAGCTAGCTATTAGAGGGAACAACAACACATCAGAGACATACAGGGACCAGTAGCTAGCTATTAGAGGGAACAACAACACATCAGAGACATACAGGGACCAGTAGCTAGCTATTAGAGGGAACAACACACATCAGAGACATACAGGGACCAGTAGCTAGCTATTAGAGGGAACAACACACATCAGAGACATACAGGGACCAGTAGCTAGCTATTAGAGGGAACAACACACATCAGAGACACACAGGGACCAGTAGCTAGCTATTAGAGGGAATAACACACATCAGAGACATACAGGGACCAGTAGCTAGCTATTAGAGGGAACAACACACATCAGAGACATACAGGGACCAGTAGCTAGCTATTAGAAGGAATAACACGGACCAGTAGCTAGCTATTAGAGGGAACAACACACATCAGAGACATACAGGGACCAGTAGCTAGCTATTAGAGGGAATAACACACATCAGAGACATACAGGGACCAGTAGCTAGCTATTAGAGGGAACAACACACATCAGAGACATACAGGGACCAGTAACTAGCTATTAGAGGGAATAACACACATCAGAGACATACAGGGACCAGTAGCTAGCTATTAGAGGGAATAACACACATCAGAGACATACAGGGACCAGTAGCTAGCTATTAGAGGGAATAACAACACACATCAGAGACATACAGGGACCAGTAGCTAGCTATTAGAGGGAATAACACACATCAGAGACATACAGGGACCAGTAGCTAGCTATTAGAGGGAACAATCCTCTGGCTAGATCATCCGCATACAATTAGACAAGAGGATTTATCCCAAATGGCACCCTATTCCCTATGTAGTGCACTACTTCTGACCTGGGCCTATTGGGTTCTGGTCAAAAGTAGTGCACTACACAGGGAATAGGGTGCCATTTGGGAATTAGCCAATAACACATATAGTACTGTAGCACACAGTGAGACTGCTTCAAACCAATGGTTCATTATTACACACACAAAGACTGAAAGGCAAGAGATCATTTCGTATCTCAGCAGCGGTTTAACATGTGAAATGATTTCTCTAACTGTGGTTCCTGCTGCAGTGGTATTCAATGAATCTGTGGAAAGACATCTTTATTAGATTAGGGCATGAGGGTGAGAGAGAGTGTGTGTGTGTTTCTGTGCATGCGTGTGTGAGTGCGTGACATAATTAGCCATTTCTATTCAATCTCCTTCCTGTTCCTCTCTTCTCTCTCTCTATCGCTTCGCCGAGTGATCCATTATATAGAGTTATATAGAGTAGACTCATCAGGTATATGTGGAGAGGAGGAAGCTCTAACATCAGACCGTGCTATGGGATGTTCACTCCAATAACGATCAAGGCCAAAGCTAGTGCACTTTATCATTCTTAAACTGACGAAGAACGTTCAGCTCAATGTCACATATCTGGACCAAGAACAAGAGGTGGATTCTTGCTTTAGCAGATCTGCTAATGTTTTGAATGTTACATATTAGGACATATAGTACTATAGTGAAGAGACCATTGATGTATAGTACATTGATAAAGCAACTAAAACACTTTTCCTCTGTCGTTATCTCATGCTGACTAATAAAGTTGTCTTTCATATTTATTTCCACAACTGGACGGCTAAATACATCGTGTTTACATGTCTGCTAAAGGGCCTAAAAACAATCATCCTCGTTCTTTGACAAAACAGAGTAATTTTACAGATCTGTGAGAAGGTGGAGGGAATTCTCTCTCTCTGTGTTCTTACCTCACAGCAGCTGAGGTCTAAAGACACGTCCTTGATGTTGGGGTTACTGGCCAGACCGAGCAGAAGAGCTCTGCAAGGAAGACAACAATATTGTTTAATACATTTCAGGCAGACTCACTATTGGTTAGGTTTATAATAGAGACTAACAATGAACAATACTATCTTACAGGATGAAGAATACTGTCTAGTTTATGGGATGAAGAATACAGTCTAGTTAATGGGATGAAGAATACAGTCTAGTTTATGGGATGAAGAATACAGTCTAGTTAATGGGATGAAGAATACTGTCTAGTTTATGGGATGAAGAATCCAGTCTAGTTTATGGGATGAAGAATCCAGTCTAGTTTATGGGATGAAGAATCCAGTCTAGTTTATGGGATGAAGAATCCAGTCTAGTTTATGGGATGAAGAATCCAGTCTAGTTTATGGGATGAAGAATCCAGTCTAGTTTATGGGATGAAGAATACTGTCTAGTTTATGGGATGAAGAATCCAGTCTAGTTTATGGGATGAAGAATCCAGTCTAGTTTATGGGATGAAGAATCCAGTCTAGTTTATGGGATGAAGAATCCAGTCTAGTTTATGGGATGAAGAATACAGTCTAGTTAATGGGATGAAGAATACAGTCTAGTTTATGGGATGAAGAATACAGTCTAGTTTATGGGATGAAGAATACAGTCTAGTTTATGGGATGAAGAATCCAGTCTAGTTTATGGGATGAAGAATCCAGTCTAGTTTATGGGATGAAGAATCCAGTCTAGTTTATGGGATGAAGAATCCAGTCTAGTTTATGGGATGAAGAATCCAGTCTAGTTTATGGGATGAAGAATGCAGTCTAGTTTATGGGATGAAGAATGCAGTCTAGTTTATGGGATGAAGAATCCAGTCTAGTTTATGGGATGAACAATCCAGTCTAGTTTATGGGATGAACAATCCAGTCTAGTTTATGGGATGAACAATCCAGTCTAGTTTATGGGATGAACAATCCAGTCTAGTTTATGGGATGAAGAATCCAGTCTAGTTTATGGGATGAAGAATCCAGTCTAGTTCATGGGATGAAGAATCCAGTCTAGTTTATGGGATGAAGAATCCAGTCTAGTTTATGGGATGAAGAATCCAGTCTAGTTTATGGGATGAAGAATCCAGTCTAGTTTATGGGATGAAGAATCCAGTCTAGTTTATGGGATGAAGAATCCAGTCTAGTTCATTGGATGCTGAGAGAGTGAGATATACACTGAGTGTACAAAACATTAGGAACCTGCTCTTTCAGTGACATAGACTGACCAGGTGAATCCAGCTGAAAGTCACGTGTTAAATCCACTTCAATCAGAGTAAACGAAGGGGATGAGACGGGGCATAACTCCACTTCAATCAGAGTAAACGAAGGGGAGGAGACGGGGCATAACTCCACTTCAATCAGAGTAAACGAAGGGGAGGAGACGGGGCATAAATCCACTTCAATCAGAGTAAACGAAGGGGAGGAGACGGGGCAAAGAAGGTTTATTAAGACTTGACATAATTGAGACATGGATTGTTTGTCACATGACGCTGGAGAGACGAAGCAGGTAACGGGGAATAACATTTAGTAAATAACGGACATGGAACGAGACAGGAACAGCGTCAGCAAACAGGTAACACAAAGAAAAGACAATCAAAGCAGAAGTGGGGAACAGAGCTGGGGAACTGACAAATATAGGGAGGTAATAACAGGTGATGAGTGAGTCCAGGTGAGTCCAATATCGCTGATGCGCGTGACGAGGGAAGGCAGCTGTGCGTAATGGATGATAGGAGTGTGTGATGCAGGGCAGCCTGGCGCCCTCTTGCGGGGGGGGGGGGGGGGGGGGGGGAGCAGACGTGACATTGTTTATGTATTCAGAGGGTGAATGGGCAAGACAAAAGCTTAAAGTGCCTTTGAACAGGGAGTGGTAGTAGGTGCCAGACGCGTCAAGAACTGCACCGCTTCTGGGTTTTTCACGCTCAACAGTTTCCCGTGTGTATCGAGAATGGTCCACCATCCAAAGGACTTCCAGCCAACTTGACTCGACTGTGGGAAGCATTAGAGTCAAAACGGGCCAGCATCCCTGTGGAACACTTTAAACACCTTGTAGAGTCCCATGCCCCCAACGAATTGAGGCTGTTTTGAGGGCAAAAGGGGGGTGCAACTCAATATTAGGAAGGTGTTCCTAATGTTTTGTACCCTCAGTGTAGCTCTATTTCCTATTATGGAACAAAATAAATATTGGAGGGGAGCGTAAGAGAGAGAAGAGACAGACAAAGAGAGGTGAGAAAGAGCGAGAAAGAAGGAAATGAGAGAGAGGGAAAGTGAGAAGGAGGGACAGAAGAGATTGAGAAAGAGGGGGGAGAGAGAAGAACTGAGAGAGATTGAGACAGAGAGGGGAGAGAGAGAGAGAAGAGCAGAGAGATTGAGACAGAGGGAGGAGAGAAAGACAGAGATGCGAGAAAGACAGAGAGATGAGAGACAGACAGAGATGAGAGAAAGACAGAGAGATGAGAGACAGACAGAGATGCGAGAAAGACAGAGAGATGAGAGACAGACAGAGATGCGAGAAAGACAGAGAGATGAGAGACAGACAGAGATGAGAGAAAGACAGAGAGATGAGAGACAGACAGAGATGCGAGAAAGACAGAGAGATGAGAGACAGACAGAGATGAGAGAAAGACAGAGAGATGAGAGACAGACAGAGATGAGAGAAAGACAGAGAGATGAGAGACAGACAGAGATGCGAGAAAGACAGAGAGATGAGAGACAGACAGAGATGAGAGAAAGACAGAGAGATGAGAGACAGACAGAGATGAGAGAAAGACAGAGAGATGAGAGACAGACAGAGATGCAAGAAAGACAGCGAGATGAGAGACAGACAGAGATGAGAGAAAGACAGAGGGAGAGGGAGAGAAAGACAGAGGGAGAGAAAGAGAGAGGAGAGAAAGACAGAGGAGAGAAAGACAGAGAAAGACAGAGGCAGAGGAGAGAAAGACAGATGAGAGAAAGACAGAGGAGAGAAAGACAGAGGCAGCATGGTTAGTTTGCTCACTTCAAGCCCTCTGGAGGGAGTCTGGTCCCTGAAAGGTTGATGCAACTGAGGGCCACAGCGCTGCTGAAGAAGTGCTTGAAGGATGGAGGCACATCTTTGCCTTTCCTGGAGACAAACAGAAACACAGAGAGGATAGTAAGCCCAGGCAACAGATGATACCTGACAGGCCATAGTATAGTAGCCTTGTGAACCACAGTTCAACGCTGCTCTCCAGTGACCTCTCCAAATCAGGATGTGTTGAACGAGCCCAATAGTGTAGTACACAGTGAATATTGTCACAGCTAGGAGATGTTAGGCGCGAAAGCCAGTAGCCCTGATACGGCTGCAGTCTTCATTATTATGGTGTATAGAAAGCCAGTAGCCCTGATATGGCAGCAGTCTTCATTATTATGGTGTATAGAAAGCCAGTAGCCCTGATAAGGCTACAGTCTTCATTATTATGGTGTATAGAAAGCCAGTAGCCCTGATACGGCTGCAGTCTTCATTATTATGGTGTATAGAAAGCCAATAGCCCTGATATGGCTGCAGTCTTCATTATTATGGTGTATAGAAAGCCAGTATCCCTGATACGGCTGTAGTCTTCATTATTATGGTGTATAGAAAGCCAGTAGCCCTGAAATGGCTGCAGCCTTCATTATTATATGGTGTATAGAAAGCCAGTAGTCCTGAAATGGCTGCAGTCTTCATTATTATGGTGTATAGAAAGCCAATAGCCCTGATACGGCTGTAGTCTTCATTATTATGGTGTATAGAAAGCCAGTAGCCCTGATATGGCTGCAGCCTTCATTATTATGGTGTATAGAAAGCCAGTAGTCCTGATACGGCTGCAGCCTTCATTATTATGGTGTATAGAAAGCCAGTAGCCCTGATATGGCTGCAGCCTTCATTATTATGGTGTATAGAAAGCCAGTAGCCCTGATACGGCTGCAGTCTTCATTATTATGGTGTATAGAAAGCCAGTAGCCCTGATAAGGCTACAGCCTTCATTATTATGGTGTATAGAAAGCCAGTAGCCCTGATATGGCTACAGCCTTCATTATTATGGTGTATAGAAAGCCAGTAGCCCTGATACGGCTGCAGTCTTCATTATTATGGTGTATAGAAAGCCAGTAGCCCTGATACGGCTACAGTCTTCATTATTATGGTGTATAGAAAGCCAGTAGCCCTGATATGGCTACAGCCTTCATTATTATGGTGTATAGAAAGCCAGTAGCCCTGATACGGCTGCAGTCTTCATTATTATGGGGTATAGAAAGCCAGTAGCCCTGATACGGCTACAGTCTTCATTATTATGGTGTATAGAAAGCCAGTAGCCCTGATACGGCTGAAGCCTTCATTATTATGGTGTATAGAAAGCCAGTAGCCCTGATACGGCTGCAGTCTTCATTATTATGGTGTATAGAAAGCCAGTAGCCCTGATACGGCTGCAGTCTTCATTATTATGGGGTATAGAAAGCCAGTAGCCCTGATACGGCTACAGTCTTCATTATTATGGTGTATAGAAAGCCAGTAGCCCTGATACGGCTGAAGCCTTCATTATTATGTTGTATAGAAAGCCAGTAGCCCTGATACGGCTGCTGTCTTCATTATTATGGTGTATAGAAAGCCAGTAGCCCTGATACGGCTGCAGTCTTCATTATTATGGTGTATAGAAAGCCAGTAGCCCTGATACGGCTGCAGTCCTCATTATTATGGTGTATAGAAAGCCAGTAGCCCTGATATGGCTACAGCCTTCATTATTATGGTGTATAGAAAGCCAGTAGCCCATATATGGCTACAGCCTTCATTATTATGGTGTATAGAAAGCCAGTAGCCCTGATACGGCTGCAGTCCTCATTATTATGGTGTATAGAAAGCCAGTAGCCCTGATATGGCTACAGCCTTCATTATTATGGTGTATAGAAAGCCAGTAGCCCTGATACGGCTACAGTCCTCATTATTATGGTGTATAGAAAGCCAGTAGCCCTGATATGGCTACAGTCTTCATTATTATGGTGTATAGAAAGCCAGTAGCCCTGATATGGCTGCAGTCTTCATTATTATGGTGTATAGAAAGCCAGTAGCCCTGATACGGCTGTAGTCTTCATTATTATGGTGTATAGAAAGCCAGTAGCCCTGATATGGCTGCAGCCTTCATTATTATGGTGTATAGAAAGCCAGTAGCCCTGAAATGGCTGCAGCCTTCATTATTATGGTGTATAGAAAGCCAGTAGCCCTGATACGGCTGCAGTCTTCATTATTATGGTGTATAGAAAGCCAGTAGCCCTGATACGGCTGCAGTCTTCATTATTATGGTGTATAGAAAGCCAGTAGCCCTGATACGGCTGCAGTCCTCATTATTATGGTGTATAGAAAGCCAGTAGCCCTGATACGGCTACAGTCCTCATTATTATGGTGTATAGAAAGCCAGTAGCCCTGATACGGCTGCAGTCTTCATTATTATGGTGTATAGAAAGCCAGTAGCCCTGATACGGCTACAGCCTTCATTATTATGGTGTATAGAAAGCCAGTAGCCCTGATATGGCTGCAGTCTTCATTATTATGGTGTATAGAAAGCCAGTAGCCCTGATACGGCTGCAGCCTTCATTATTATGGTGTATAGAAAGCCAGTAGCCCTGATACAGCAGCAGCCTTCATTATTATGGTGTATAGAAAGCCAGTAGCCCTGAAATGGCTACAGCCTTCATTATTATGGTGTATAGAAAGCCAGTAACCCTGATACAGCAGCAGCCTTCATTATTATGGTGTATAGAAAGCCAGTAGCCCTGATACAGCTGCAGTCTTCATTATTATGGTGTATAGAAAGCCAGTAGCCCTGATACAGCAGCAGCCTTCATTATTATGGTGTATAGAAAGCCAGTAGCCCTGATATGGCTGCAGCCTTCATTATTATGGTGTATAGAAAGCCAGTAGCCCTGATACGGCTGCAGTCTTCATTATTATGGTGTATAGAAAGCCAGTAGCCCTGATATGGCTGCAGTCTTCATTATTATGGTGTATAGAAAGCCAGTAGCCCTGATACGGCTGCAGTCTTCATTATTATGGTGTATAGAAAGCCAGTAGTATCCTTTTTATAAAACACAGCAGCTTGTCCTCCGCTCCCATACCCTCCCTTATAGGCTAGCTCTGTCCCCAGCGAGACTGTGATAGGCTAGCTCTGTCCCCAGAGAGACACTGTGATAGGTTAGCTCTGTCCCCAGAGAGACTGTGATAGGCTAGCTCTGTCCCCAGAGAGACTGTGATAGGCTAGCTCTGTCCCCAGAGAGACACTGTGATAGGTTAGCTCTGTCCCCAGAGAGACACTGTGATAGGCTAGCTCTGTCCCCAGAGAGACACTGTGATAGGCTAGCTCTGTCCCCAGAGAGACTGTGATAGGCTAGCTCTGTCCCCAGAGAGACACTGTGATAGGCTAGCTCTGTCCCCAGAGAGACACTGTGATAGATTAGCTCTGTCCCCAGAGAGACTGTGATAGGCTAGCTCTGTCCCCAGAGAGACTGTGATAGGCTAGCTCTGTCCCCAGAGAGACACTGTGATAGGTTAGCTCTGTCCCCAGAGAGACTGTGATAGGCTAGCTCTGTCCCCAGAGAGACACTGTGATAGGGTAATGATGTGAGGAGAGACACTGATGGGGTAATGATGTGAGGAGAGACACTGTGACGGGATAATGATGTGAGGAGAGACACTGTGACGGGGTAATGATGTGAGGAGAGACACTGTGATGAGGTAATGATGTGAGGAGAGACACTGTGATGAGGTAATGATGTGAGGAGAGACACTGTGATGGGGTAATGATGTGAGGAGAGACACTGTGATGGGGTAATGATGTGAGGAGAGACACTGTGATGGGGTAATGATGTGAGGAGAGACACTGTGATGGGGTAATGATGTGAGGAGAGACACTGTGATGGGGTAATGTGAGGAGAGACACTGTGATGGGGTAATGTGAGGAAAGACACTGTGATGGGGTAATGTGAGGAAAGACACTGTGATGGGGTAATGTGAGGAAAGACACTGTGATGGGGTAATGATGTGAGGAGAAACACTGTGATGGGGTAATGATGTGAGAAACACTGTGATGGGGTAATGATGTGAGGAGAAACACTGTGATGGGGTAATGATGTGAGGAGAAACACTGTGACGGGGTAATGATGTGAGGAGAGACACTGTGATGGGGTAATGATGTGAGGAGAGATACTGTGACGGGGTAATGATGTGAGGAGAGACACTGTGATGGGTTAATGATGTGAGGAGAGACACTGTGACGGGGTAATGATGTGAGGAGAGACACTGTGACGGGGTAATGATGTGAGGAGAGACACTGTGATGGGGTAATGATGTGAGGAGAGACACTGTGATGGGGTAATGATGTGAGGAGAGACACTGTGATGGGGTAATGATGTGAGGAGACACTGTGATGGGGTAATGATGTGAGAGACACTGTGATGGGGTAATGATGTGAGAGACACTGTGATGGGGTAATGATGTGAGGAGAGACACTGTGATGGGGTAATGATGTGAGGAGAGACACTGTGACGGGATAATGATGCGAGGAGAAACACTGTGATGGGGTAATGATGTGAGGAGAAACACTGTGATGGGGTAATGATGTGAGGAGAGACACTGTGATGGGGTAATGATGTGAGGAGAGACACTGTGATGGGGTAATGATGTGAGGAGAAACACTGTGATGGGGTAATGATGTGAGGAGAGACACTGTGATGGGGTAATGATGTGAGAGACACTGTGATGGGGTAATGATGTGAGGAGAGACACTGTGATGGGGTAATGATGTGAGGAGAGACACTGTGACGGGGTAATGATGTGAGGAGAGACACTGTGATGGGGTAATGATGTGAGAGACACTGTGATGGGGTAATGATGTGAGAGACACTGTGATGGGGTAATGATGTGAGGAGAGACACTGTGATGGGGTAATGATGTGAGGAGAGACACTGTGATGGGGTAATGATGTGAGGAGAGACACTGATGGGGTAATGATGTGAGGAGAGACACTGATGGGGTAATGATGTGAGGAGAGACACTGTGATGGGGTAATGATGTGAGGAGAGATACTGTGATGGGGTAATGATGTGAGGAGAAACACTGTGACGGGGAAATGATGTGAGAAGAGACACTGTGATGGGGTAATGATGTGAGGAGAGACACCGTGATGGGGTAATGATGTGAGAGACACTGTGATGGGGTAATGATGTGAGGAGAAACACTGTGACGGGGTAATGATGTGAGGAGAGACACTGTGATGGGGTAATGATGTGAGGAGAGACACTGTGATGGGGTAATGATGTGAGAGACACTGTGATGGGGTAATGATGTGAGAAGAGACACTGTGATGGGGTAATGATGTGAGAGACACTGTGATGGGGTAATGATGTGAGGAGAGACTGATGGGTAACACAAATTTAAATAAAAATAAACGTCTCTATCCTTGAACCATTACCCACAACTACTGTAGGTAATCTGACTGATATGCAAAGAGGGTACTCTGTCTACAAATCAATCTCCAGGTGTTTGACAGATAAGAGTTAGAACACTGAGAATAGAACACTGAGAACAGAACACTGAGAATAGAACACTGAGAATTGAACACTGAGGATAGAACACTGAGAATAGAACACTGAGAAAAGAACACTGAGAACAGAACACTGAGAATAGAACACTGAGAATTGAACACTGAGAATAGAACACTGAGAATAGAACACTGAGAACAGAACACTGAGAATAGAACACTGAGAATAAAACACTGAGAACAGAACACTGAGAACATAACACTGAGAATAGAACACTGAATAATGGTTCTAACATGCACTGCACATCATTAGTGATGTCCGATATGGTCTGTCAGTTCAGTGAGGACAGGAAGTAGTTTCACTGTAATCATATGGTCTGTTCAGTTCAGTGAGGACAGGAAGTAGTTTCACAGTAATCATATGGTCTGTTCTGTTCAGTGAGGACAGGAAGTAGTTTCACAGTAATCATATGGTCTGTTCTGTTCAGTGAGGACAGGAAGTAGTTTCACAGTAATCATATGGTCTGTTCTGTTCAGTGAGGACAGGAAGTAGTTTCACAGTAATCATATGGTCTGTTCTGTTCAGTGAGGACAGGAAGTAGTTTCACAGTAATCATATGGTCTGTTCTGTTCAGTGAGGACAGGAAGTAGTTTCACAGTAATCATATGGCCTGTTCTGTTCAGTGAGGACAGGAAGTAGTTTCACAGTAATCATATGGTCTGTTCTGTTCAGTGAGGACAGGAAGTAGTTTCACAGTAATCATATGGTCTGTTCAGTTCAGTGAGGACAGGAAGTAGTTTCACAGTAATCATAGGGTCTGTTCAGTTCAGTGAGGACAGGAAGTAGTTTCACAGTAATCTTATGGTCTGTTCAGTTCAGTGAGGACAGGAAGTAGTTTCACAGTAATCATATGGTCTGTTCTGTTCAGTGAGGACAGGAAGTAGTTTCACAGTAATCATATGGCCTGTTCTGTTCAGTGAGGACAGGAAGTAGTTTCACAGTAATCATATGGTCTGTTCTGTTCAGTGAGGACAGGAAGTAGTTTCACAGTAATCATATGGTCTGTTCAGTTCAGTGAGGACAGGAAGTAGTTTCACAGTAATCTTATGGTCTGTTCAGTTCAGTGAGGACAGGACAGGAAGTAGTTTCACAGTAATCATATGGTCTGTTCTGTTCAGTGAGGACAGGAAGTAGTTTCACAGTAATCATATGGTCTGTTCTGTTCAGTGAGGACAGGAAGTAGTTTCACAGTAATCATATGGCCTGTTCTGTTCAGTGAGGACAGGAAGTAGTTTCACAGTAATCATATGGTCTGTTCTGTTCAGTGAGGACAGGAAGTAGTTTCACAGTAATCATATGGTCTGTTCTGTTCAGTGAGGACAGGAAGTAGTTTCACAGTAATCATATGGTCTGTTCAGTTCAGTGAGGACAGGAAGTAGTTTCACAGTAATCATATGGTCTGTTCAGTTCAGTGAGGACAGGAAGTAGTTTCACAGTAATCTTATGGTCTGTTCAGTTCAGTGAGGTCAGGAATTAGTTTCACAGTAATCATATGGTCTGTTCAGTTCAGTGAGGACAGGAAGTAGTTTCACAGTAATCTTATGGTCTGTTCAGTTCAGTGAGGACAGGAAGTAGTTTCACAGTAATCATATGGTCTGTTCAGTTCAGTGAGGACAGGAAGTAGTTTCACAGTAATCATATGGTCTGTTCTGTTCAGTGAGGACAGGAAGTAGTTTCACAGTAATCATATGGTCTGTTCTGTTCAGTGAGGACAGGAAGTAGTTTCACAGTAATAATATGGCCTGTTCTGTTCAGTGAGGACAGGAAGTAGTTTCACAGTAATCATATGGTCTGTTCTGTTCAGTGAGGACAGGAAGTAGTTTCACAGTAATCATATGGTCTGTTCAGTTCAGTGAGGACAGGAAGTAGTTTCACAGTAATCATAGGGTCTGTTCAGTTCAGTGAGGACAGGAAGTAGTTTCACAGTAATCTTATGGTCTGTTCAGTTCAGTGAGGACAGGAAGTAGTTTCACAGTAATCATATGGTCTGTTCTGTTCAGTGAGGACAGGAAGTAGTTTCACAGTAATCATATGGCCTGTTCTGTTCAGTGAGGACAGGAAGTAGTTTCACAGTAATCATATGGTCTGTTCTGTTCAGTGAGGACAGGAAGTAGTTTCACAGTAATCATATGGTCTGTTCAGTTCAGTGAGGACAGGAAGTAGTTTCACAGTAATCTTATGGTCTGTTCAGTTCAGTGAGGACAGGACAGGAAGTAGTTTCACAGTAATCATATGGTCTGTTCTGTTCAGTGAGGACAGGAAGTAGTTTCACAGTAATCATATGGTCTGTTCAGTTCAGTGAGGACAGGAAGTAGTTTCACAGTAATCATATGGTCTGTTCTGTTCAGTGAGGACAGGAAGTAGTTTCACAGTAATCATATGGCCTGTTCTGTTCAGTGAGGACAGGAAGTAGTTTCACAGTAATCATATGGTCTGTTCTGTTCAGTGAGGACAGGAAGTAGTTTCACAGTAATCATATGGCCTGTTCTGTTCAGTGAGGACAGGAAGTAGTTTCACAGTAATCATATGGTCTGTTCAGTTCAGTGAGGACAGGAAGTAGTTTCACAGTAATCTTATGGTCTGTTCAGTTCAGTGAGGACAGGACAGGAAGTAGTTTCACAGTAATCATATGGTCTGTTCAGTCTCTATTTCCCCCAATCTAGAGAGAAGCCTTCCAACCCATTGAACCTGACACTGATATCAATACACTAACGTCAATAAGGGCAGTCCAGGCTGGCATTACATTCAGCAGAGCAGTCAGAGTTTCACTGTGCTGCCTGGCCTCAGTGATCTCCTAAAGAGTGATGCATCAGGGATCAAATGTCAGGGGTCAAATGTCAGCTGACGGATGGCCACCATCATGTAGCCCAAGGAATTGACTCTTCCCGTCCTGTATTTGGAGATTGAAAATTGCTAACAGGACAATTCTGATCAAAGTTTACTGTTTCCTCAACTTTGGACGTATATATTCAGGTTAATTTAAGGAACTGACTGGCTAAGCAACCATGCAAAATGTTCAATCTCTTCCCCTGTCTGTGAGAGTAGAGCGCTGTGCAGTGAATAGAAATCTCAGTTTCGAGTTCCAAGTGCGTGAAAAGAGCTCTTTCCCAGGATCAGCTTGTGAATGCATGAGAGACAGAGAGAGAGAGAGAGAGAGAGAGAGTGGGACAAACACCAAATTGAGACTCTGCATGCAGAATTCTGCAAAAATATCCTCCGTGTACAACGTAGAACACCAAATAATGCATGCAGAGCAGAATTAGGCCGATACCCACTAATTATCAAAATCCAGAAAAGAGCCGTTAAATTCTACAACCACCTAAAAGGAAGTGATTCCCAAACCTTCCATAACAAAGCCATCACCTACAGAGAGATGAACTTGGAGAAGAGTCCCCTAAGCAAGCTGGTCCTGGGGCTCTGTTCACAAACACAAACACACCCCACAGAGCCCCAGGACAGCAACACTATTAGACCCAACCAAATCATGAGAAAACAAAAAGATAATTACTTGACACATTGGAAAGAATTAACACAAAAACAGAGCAAACTAGAATGCTATTTGGCCCTAAACAGAGAGTACACAGTGGCAGAATACCTGACCACTGTGACTGACCCAAACTTAAGGAAAGCTTTGACTATGTACAGACTCAGTGAGCATAGCCTTGCTATTGAGAAAGGCCGCCGTAGGCAGACATGGCTCTCAAGAGAAGACAGGCTATGTGCACACTGCCCACAAAATGAGGTGGAAACTGAGCTGCACTTCCTAACCTCCTGCCCAATGTATGAGCATATTAGAGACATGGCTCTCAAGAGAAGACAGGCTATGTGCACACTGCCCACAAAATGAGGTGGAAACTGAGCTGCACTTCCTAACCTCCTGCCCAATGTATGAGCATATTAGAGAGACATATTTCCCTCAGATTACACAGATCCACAAGAAAAGGGCAACCAGTGAAGAACAAACACCATTGTAAATACAACCCATATTTATGTTTATTTATTTTCCCTTGTGTACTTTAACCATTTGTACATTGTTACAACACTGTATATATATTTATATATATATATATATAATATGACATTTGTAATGTCTTTATTGTTTTGAAACTTCTGTATGTGTAATGTTTACTGTTAATTTTGATTGTTTATTTCACTTTTGTATATTATCTACCTCACTTGCTTTGGCAATGTTAACACATGTTTCCCATGCCAATAAAGCCCCTTGAATTGAATTGAATTGAGAGGTGAAAACTGCAGCGGAGGGAGAAACAGGATTGGCAGATTGTTGATGAGAGAGAGAGAGAGAGAGAGAGAGAGAGAGAGAGAGAGAGAGAGAGAGAGAGAGAGAGGGGGAGGTAGAGAGAGGTAGAGAGAGAGAGAGGGGGAGGTAGAGAGAGAGAGAGAGAGAGAGAGAGAGAGAGAGAGAGAGAGAGAGAGAGAGGGGGAGGTAGAGAGAGGTAGAGAGAGAGAGAGGGGGAGGTAGAGAGAGAGAGAGAGAGAGAGAGAGAGAGGGGGAGGTAGAGAGAGGTGAAAACTGCAGCGGAGGCAGAAACATGATTGGCAGATTGTTGGTGTGTGTGAGAGAGAGAGAGAGAGAGAGAGAGAGAGAGAGAGAGTGTGTGTACACACCTTGTTTATTTGTGTGCGTGTACACACCCTAGGGCTGGGTGAGTGACAGAGGAGGGAGAAGGATGGAGGGAGGAGGAGGGAGAGAGGGATGGAGGGAGGAATAATTTGTTTATATATATATATTTTCAAACCCTTATTTTACCAGGTAATTTGACTGAGAACACATTCTCATTTACAGCAACGACCTGGGGAAAAGTTACAGGAGAGAGGAGGGGGATGAATGAGCCAATTGTAAACTGGGGATGATTAGGTGACCGTGATGGTTTGAGGGCCAGATTGGGAATTTAGCCAAGACACCGGGTTAACACCCCTACTCTTACGATAAGTGTCATGGGATCTTTAGTGACCACAGAGAGTCAGGACACCCGTTTAACGTCCCATCCAAAAGACAGCACCCTACACAGGGCAATGTCCCCAATCACTGCCCTGGGGTGTATTGTTATAGTGTTCTATATTGTTATAGTGTTCCATATTGTTATACTGTTCCATATTGTTATAGTGTTCTATAGTGTTATAGTGTTCCATATTGTTATAGTGTTCCATATTGTTATACTGTTCCATATTGTTATAGTGTTCCATATTGTTATACTGTTCTATAGTGTTATAGTGTTCCATATTGTTATACTGTTCCATATTGTTATAGTGTTCTATGTTGTTATAGTGTTCCATATTGTTATACTGTTCCATATTGTTATAGTGTTCCATATTGTTATAGTGTTCCATATTGTTATAGTGTTCCATATTGTTATACTGTTCTATGTTGTTATAGTGTTCCATATTGTTATAGTGTTCCATATTGTTATAGTGTTCTATGTTGTTATAGTGTTCCATATTGTTATAGTGTTCCATATTGTTATACTGTTCCATATTGTTATACTGTTCCATATTGTTATAGTGTTCTATAGTGTTATAGTGTTCCATATTGTTATAGTGTTCCATATTGTTATAGTGTTCCATATTGTTATAGTGTTCTATGTTGTTATAGTGTTCCATATTGTTATAGTGTTCCATATTGTTATAGTGTTCCATATTGTTATAGTGTTCCATATTGTTATAGTGTTCTATGTTGTTATAGTGTTCCATATTGTTATAGTGTTCCATATTGTTATACTGTTCCATATTGTTATAGTGTTCCATATTGTTATAGTGTTCCATATTGTTATAGTGTTCCATATTGTTATAGTGTTCCATATTGTTATAGGGGGGGGTAATTGGCGTTACCTGAGATTTTAGAGTATTCTGAAAATATTTTCAGCAGGGGAGGGGGGAGTCATTGAGTTTTCAATATTGATCAGGTATATCAGGAGATTGTCTGCAAATAAGTTTAGTTTATACTAATGTTTACCAATACTGATGATACCTGTTACGTTTGGGTCCTGTCTAATTCTTTCTGCAAGCGGTTCAATTGCCAGTGCAAACAGGAGGGGGGAGAGAGGACATCCTTGTCTTGTGCCCCATTTTAAAGCAATTTCATCATTTTTATAAAACGCATTATTTCATCTGGAAAGTTTAAAGCTTCCAAAGTTTTGAAGCGAAAAGCCAATTCAAGATGGTCGAAAGCCTTTTCGGCATCAACATCGAATAAATCTATATCTTTTAGCGTATTGTATTATACTGAAACATGCTCTTGTATTTGTTTGTAAGTGTCTATTTAAAAAAAAAAAGATATGTATCTAGTCTGGTAAAACTTTTCCCATTCTATTGCTTTATCACTTTTAAGAATCAATTGTTTAATCTAATTATCCAGGGTCAATCGTGGTTGGTATTCTTACAAGTGTGTGCTGCATTGGGAACATTTAAAGTTAGAAGTAAAATTATTTGTTTCTAATGCAATTCACTTAAAATGTGAAATATGTTGTATGTTTATGTGATAAACCATCACACCTCCTCCTCCATGCTTCACAGTGGGAACCACACATGCGGAGATCATCCGTTCACCTACTCTGCATCTCACAAAGACATGGCGGTTGGAACCAAAAATCTCAAATTTGGAATCATCATACCAAAGGACAGATTTCCACCGGTCTAATCTCTATTGCTCGTGTTTCTCGGCCCAAGCAAGTCTCTTCTTCTTATTGGTGTCCTTTAGTAGTGGTTTCTTTGCAGCAGTTCCACCAGAAGGCCTGATTCACACAGTCTCCTCTGAACAGTTGATGTTGAGATGCGTCTGTTACTTGAACTCTGAAGTATTTATTTGGGCTGCAATCTAATCTAATAATGATGGATTGTTGTTTCTCTTTGCTTATTTGAGCTGTTCTTGCCATAGCCCTATTTGGTAAAATAATAAGTCTATACTATCTTCTGTATACCACCCCTAACTTGTCACAACACAACTGATTGGCTCAAACGCATTAAGAAGGAAATACATTTTAACAAGGCACAATTTAAATATATTCCAGGTGACTACCTCATGAAGCTGGTTGAGAGAATACCAAGAGTGTACAAAGCTGTCATCAAGGCAAAGGGTGGCTACTTTGAAGAATCTAATATCTAAAATATATTTACATTTGTTTAACACTTTCTTGGTTACTACATGATTCCATATGTGTTATTTCATAGTTTTGAATTGTTCACTATTATTCTACAATGTAGAAAATAGTAAAAATAAAGAAAAACCCTTGAATGAGTAGGTGTGTCCAAACGTTTGACTGGTACTGTGTGTCTAGATTGAACTTTAGATAGACCTCTCAGTAGTGTTCTCCATGTGCTCTATGATGATCTGATGATGATGATGATGATGTGAATGGTTGGTTGTGGTATGGTTGCGGTATGGGTGCGGTATGGTTGTGGTATGGTTGTGGTATGGGTGCGGTATGGTTGCGGTATGGTTGCGGTATGGTTGCGGTATGGTTGCGGTATGGGTGCGGTATGGGTGCGGTATGGGTGCGGTATGGTTGCGGTATGGTTGCGGTATGGTTGCGGTATGGTTGTGGTATGGTTGTGGTATGGTTGTGGTATGGTTGCGGTATGGGTGCGGTATGGTTGCGGTATGGTTGTGGTATGGGTGTTGTATGGTTGTGGTATGGGTGTTGTATGGTTGTGGTATGGGTGTTGTATGGTGCGGTATGGTTGCGGTATGGTTGCGGTATGATGTCATGTTATTGTTGTTGTTTCTACAGTAATTGCCTCTCTGGGAATTGAATTGATATTAAAACAGAAAATTAAATCATATAAAACTATTTTTTTTAAATTTTACCTTTATTTAACCAGCTAGGCTAGTTGAGAAAAGTTCACATCAGACAGCTTCTCTAATTAACAGCTATCAGTCCTCCTGGTTCAGACACATTGATAAATGACAACCACCCACAGACTAGCTAAATATTAATATATTCATATTTAAATACATTACAATCTGAATACAGCTGCAAAGCCACAACATGGGGTCTTTGGTGGCAGCCGTACAAGAACTAACACTTTGTGACCAACTGGGCAATGTGGGGAGATCAAATGAACGAGCTAAATGAGATAATGCTAGGACTAAAATAGATGTATTATGATAAGATGAGATGACCCCACGGCTGAGGCAGAGGGTCTGTGGTACTCTACCCTACACTACTGCTGGTTGTTATATTATGGGATGTTGTGGGTCTCACCTATGTGCAAATACACTCTTGGACATGTTGAGGACAGAGAGGTTCTGGACGGAGCCTCTCAGGAGAGCAGAACACACCTGGAATACAGAGGAACTGGTTAGAACAGGTTATTAGCATTAACACACCTATAATACAGAGGAGTGGATTAGCACAGATACCAGCTTCAGCCAATAGCATTAACCATTAGCATTAACACACCTATAATACAGAGGAGTGGATTAGCACAGATACCAGCTTTAACCAATAGCCATTAGCCATTAGCATGGCTAGCATGGTTTCTGTACAGCACTTTGAGATATCAGCTGATGTACGAAGGGCTATATAAATACATTTGATTTTGATTTGATTTGATTAACACACGGAGGGACTTGGATGAAATGATTGAATGACATGTATGTGTGCATTTATTTTGCAATGCTCACGCACGCAACATGGCCAGTTTGGTCAGCATGTTAGTCTCTGCTGTTTGATGCAACACCATCTGGCCATGAACATGGTTGTTCATGGGGGTGGTTACAATGTATCACTGATCAAACGTTCTCATAAGTTCCGTGGCTTGGAGCAAACCAGTTAAAAAAACGTTTAAACTAAGTTGGGATACTTAATGTTAAGAAAAATCCATAACCAAATGTTTTATCTCCCCCCCCCCACATTATTAAAATCAGTGCCGTTATCACAAAACATAATTTTCCGTGTTATAGTCTAACTAGATTATATGGCTATAAAACCAGAGGAAGAGGTGAACTTCAGGTTACTTTAGAGTTACTTTGGGTTACTTTGGGTTACTTTAGGGTAACTTTAGGTAACTTTAGGGTAACTTTGGGTTACTTTAGGGTAACTTTGGGTTACTTTAGGGTAACTTTGGGTTACTTTAGGGTAACTTTGGGTTACTTTGGGTAACTTTAAGTAACTTTAGGTAACTTTAGGGTTACTTTAGGTTACTTTAGGGTTACTTTAGATAACTTTAGGTAACTTTAGGGTTACTTTAGGTTACTTTAAGGTTACTTTAGATAACTTTAGGGTTACTTTAGGTAACTTTGGGTTACTTTAGGTAACTTTAGGGTTACTTTAGGGTAACTTTAGGGTAACTTTAGGGTACTTTAGGTAACTTTAGGGTTACTTTGGGTAACTTTAGGATTACTTTAGGGTTACTTTAGGTAACTTTAGGATTACTTTAGGGTTACTTTTGGTAACTTTAGGATTACTTTAGGGTAATTTTAGGGTTACTTTTGGTAACTTTAGGATTACTTTAGGGTAACTTTAGGATTACTTTAGGTAACTTTAGGATTACTTTAGGGTTACTTTGGGTTACTTTAGGGTTACTTTAGGGTTACTTTGGGTAACTTTAGGTAACTTTAGGGTTACTTTAGGGTAACGTCAGGGTTACTTTAGGTAACGTTAGGGTTACTTTATGGTAACTTTAGGGTTACTTTGGGTAACTTTAGGATTACTTTAGGATTACTTTAGGGTTACTTTAGGTAACTTTAGGATTACTTTAGGGTAACTTTAGGGTTACCTTTGGTAACTTTAGGGTAACTTTAGGTTACTTTAGGTAACTTTGGGTAACTTTAGGATTACTCTAGGTAACTTTAGGATTACTTTAGGATTACTCTAGGTAACTTTAGGGTTACTTTAGGTAACTTTAGGATTACTTTAGGGTTACTTTAGGTGACTTTGCATGGCAAGACAGTTAATACTTAGCAAGACACAGATGACCAGATAAATGCACATTGTTCTGCCTGCCCCTCCTCTCTCTCCCTCCCGCTGAGTGGGTGGTGGTGTTTATGTCTCCTCATATGAAACTACAGTAGGCTGTATCGATGACTCTTTTCAGATATCATGGGATGTTGCTCCTCGAAAACACCTTGGCTACGGCATGTTTGTTTTGTCTTTTAGGGTAGGCAACACTACGGCTTTTTAAACGCCGACACGAAACCTTCTCTGGAGACATGAACGCCATTTTACTTGTCTGTAAAGTAATGCCGCTTCTGAAGCGGGATTAAGGTCCATCACTAGGCGACCAGAACGGTCAATCCTAGCCTGCCTGTTGCCTGCGCACAGACCACTGTCTCCTAAAAAAGTAGTTTAAAGTTTGTTAAATATTGCCACTTAGCAAGACATTTAGTAGAAAGAAAACACTTCACACACACACACACACACACACACACACACACACACACACACACACACACACACACACACACACACACACACACACACCCACATGTAATCCTACACGCAGGAAATGCACACCAGACTATTGTCTCACTCACCAGGTCCAGAGAACAGTCTGTGTTGGACAAGTCCAGAGTCGTCAGGTTGTTGGGTTGGGCCAGGAAATGGTAGAAATGCTGGAAGAAAAATGGAGGAAAAAAACACTTTTTAGCGCTAGTACACAAAGAGTCTGGATGGATGAATGATGGTCTGATGCTGTCTATAGGTAACAGGTAATACTGTCTGGATGGATGAATGATGGTCTGATGCTGTCTATAGGTAACAGGTAATACTGTCTGGATAAATGATGGTCTGATGCTGTCTATAGGTAACAGGTAATACTGTCTGGATGGATGAATGATGGTCTGATGCTGTCTATAGGTAACAGGTAATACTGTCTGGATAAATGATGGTCTGATGCTGTCTATAGGTAACAGGTAATACTGTCTGGATAAATGATGGTCTGATGCTGTCTATAGGTAACAGGTAATACTGTCTGGATAAATGATGGTCTGATGCTGTCTATAGGTAACAGGTAATACTGTCTGGATGGATGAATGATGGTCTGATGCTGTCTATAGGTAACAGGTAATACTGTCTGGATAAATGATGGTCTGATGCTGTCTATAGGTAACAGGTAATACTGTCTGGATAAATGATGGTCTGATGCTGTCTATAGGTAACAGGTAATACTGTCTGGATAAATGATGGTCTATAGGTAACAGGTAATACTGTCTGGATGAATGATGGTCTGATGCTGTCTATAGGTAACAGGTAATACTGTCTGGATAAATGATGGTCTGATGCTGTCTATAGGTAACAAGTAATACTGTCTGGATAAATGATGGTCTGATGCTGTCTATAGGTAACAGGTAATACTGTCTGGATGGATGAATGATGGTCTGATGCTGTCTATAGGTAACAGGTAATACTGTCTGGATAAATGATGGTCTGATGCTGTCTATAGGTAACAGGTAATACTGTCTGGATAAATGATGGTCTGATGCTGTCTATAGGTAACAGGTAATACTGTCTGGATAAATGATGGTCTATAGGTAACAGGTAATACTGTCTGGATAAATGATGGTCTGATGCTGTCTATAGGTAACAGGTAATACTGGCTGGATAAATGATGGTCTATAGGTAACAGGTAATACTGTCTGGATAAATGATGGTCTGATGCTGTCTATAGGTAACAGGTAATACTGTCTGGATGAATGATGGTCTGATGCTGTCTATAGGTAACAGGTAATACTGGCTGGATAAATGATGGTCTATAGGTAACAGGTAATACTGTCTGGATAAATGATGGTCTGATGCTGTCTATAGGTAACAGGTAATACTGTCTGGATAAATGATGGTCTGATGCTGTCTATAGGTAACAGGTAATACTGTCTGGATAAATGATGGTCTGATGCTGTCTATAGGTAACAGGTAATACTGGCTGGATAAATGATGGTCTATAGGTAACAGGTAATACTGTCTGGATAAATGATGGTCTGATGCTGTCTATAGGTAACAGGTAATACTGTCTGGATGAATGATGGTCTGATGCTGTCTATAGGTAACAGGTAATACTGGCTGGATAAATGATGGTCTATAGGTAACAGGTAATACTGTCTGGATAAATGATGGTCTGATGCTGTCTATAGGTAACAGGTAATACTGTCTGGATAAATGATGGTCTGATGCTGTCTATAGGTAACAGGTAATACTGTCTGGATAAATGATGGTCTGATGCTGTCTATAGGTAACAGGTAATACTGTCTGGATAAATGATGGTCTGATGCTGTCTATAGGTAACAGGTAATACTGTCTGGATAAATGATGGTCTGATGCTGTCTATAGGTAACAGGTAATACTGTCTGGATAAATGATGGTCTGATGCTGTCTATAGGTAACATGTAATACTGTCTGGATGGGTGAATGATGGTCTGATGCTGTCTATAGGTAACAGGTAATACTGTCTGGATGAATGATGGTCTGATGCTGTCTATAGGTAACAGGTAATACTGTCTGGATGGATGAATGATGGTCTGATGCTGTCTATAGGTAACATGTAATACTGTCTGGATGGATGAATGATGGTCTGATGCTGTCTATAGGTAACAGGTAATACTGTCTGGATAAATGATGGTCTGATGCTGTCTATAGGTAACAGGTAATACTGTCTGGATAAATGATGGTCTGATGCTGTCTATAGGTAACAGGTAATACTGTCTGGATAAATGATGGTCTGATGCTGTCTATAGGTAACAGGTAATACTGTCTGGATAAATGATGGTCTGATGCTGTCTATAGGTAACAGGTAATACTGTCTGGATAAATGATGGTCTGATGCTGTCTATAGGTAACAGGTAATACTGTCTGGATAAATGATGGTCTGATGCTGTCTATAGGTAACAGGTAATACTGTCTGGATGGATGAATGATGGTCTGATGCTGTCTATAGGTAACAGGTAATACTGTCTGGATAAATGATGGTCTGATGCTGTCTATAGGTAACAGGTAATACTGTCTGGATAAATGATGGTCTGATGCTGTCTATAGGTAACAGGTAATACTGTCTGGATAAATGATGGTCTATAGGTAACAGGTAATACTGTCTGGATGAATGATGGTCTGATGCTGTCTATAGGTAACAGGTAATACTGTCTGGATAAATGATGGTCTGATGCTGTCTATAGGTAACAGGTAATACTGGCCGGATAAATGATGGTCTATAGGTAACAGGTAATACTGTCTGGATAAATGATGGTCTGATGCTGTCTATAGGTAACAGGTAATACTGTCTGGATGAATGATGGTCTGATGCTGTCTATAGGTAACAGGTAATACTGGCTGGATAAATGATGGTCTGATGCTGTCTATAGGTAACAGGTAATACTGTCTGGATAAATGATGGTCTGATGCTGTCTATAGGTAACAGGTAATACTGTCTGGATAAATGATGGTCTGATGCTGTCTATAGGTAACAGGTAATACTGTCTGGATGAATGATGGTCTGATGCTGTCTATAGGTAACAGGTAATACTGGCTGGATAAATGATGGTCTATAGGTAACAGGTAATACTGTCTGGATAAATGATGGTCTGATGCTGTCTATAGGTAACAGGTAATACTGTCTGGATAAATGATGGTCTGATGCTGTCTATAGGTAACAGGTAATACTGTCTGGATAAATGATGGTCTGATGCTGTCTATAGGTAACAGGTAATACTGTCTGGATAAATGATGGTCTGATGCTGTCTATAGGTAACAGGTAATACTGTCTGGATAAATGATGGTCTGATGCTGTCTATAGGTAACAGGTAATACTGTCTGGATAAATGATGGTCTGATGCTGTCTATAGGTAACAGGTAATACTGTCTGGATAAATGATGGTCTGATGCTGTCTATAGGTAACATGTAATACTGTCTGGATGGGTGAATGATGGTCTGATGTTGTCTATAGGTAACAGGTAATACTGTCTGGATGAATGATGGTCTGATGCTGTCTATAGGTAACAGGTAATACTGTCTGGATAAATGATGGTCTGATGCTGTCTATAGGTAACATGTAATACTGTCTGGATGGATGAATGATGGTCTGATGCTGTCTATAGGTAACAGGTAATACTGTCTGGATGAATGATGGTCTGATGCTGTCTATAGGTAACAGGTAATACTGTCTGGATAAATGATGGTCTGATGCTGTCTATAGGTAACAGGTAATACTGTCTGGATAAATGATGGTCTGATGCTGTCTATAGGTAACAGGTAATACTGTCTGGATAAATGATGGGTCTGATGCTGTCTATAGGTAACAGGTAATACTGTCTGGATAAATGATGGTCTGATGCTGTCTATAGGTAACAGGTAATACTGTCTGGATAAATGATGGTCTGATGCTGTCTATAGGTAACAGGTAATACTGTCTGGATAAATGATGATCTGATGCTGTCTATAGGTAACAGGTAATACTGTCTGGATGGATGAATGATGGTCTGATGCTGTCTATAGGTAACAGGTAATACTGTCTGGATGGATGAATGATGGTCTGATGCTGTCTATAGGTAACAGGTAATACTGTCTGGATGGATGAATGATGGTCTGATGCTGTCTATAGGTAACAGGTAATACTGTCTGGATGGATGAATGATG
The DNA here is from genome assembly GCF_016432855.1 of Salvelinus namaycush. Taxonomy (NCBI): domain Eukaryota; kingdom Metazoa; phylum Chordata; class Actinopteri; order Salmoniformes; family Salmonidae; genus Salvelinus; species Salvelinus namaycush. The sequence continues at coordinate 65,488 of NW_024058054.1, forward strand.
GTCTGATGCTGTCTATAGGTAACAGGTAATACTGTCTGGATGGATGAATGATGGTCTGATGCTGTCTATAGGTAACAGGTAATACTGTCTGGATGGATGAATGATGGTCTGATGCTGTCTATAGGTAACAGGTAATACTGTCTGGATAAATGATGGTCTGATGCTGTCTATAGGTAACAGGTAATACTGTCTGGATAAATGATGGTCTGATGCTGTCTATAGGTAACAGGTAATACTGTCTGGATGGATGAATGATGGTCTGATGCTGTCTATGGGTAACAGGTAATACTGTCTGGATGGATGAATGATGGTCTGATGCTGTCTATAGGTAACAGGTAATACTGTCTGGATGGATGAATGATGGTCTGATGCTGTCTATAGGTAACAGGTAATACTGTCTGGATAAATGATGGTCTGATGCTGTCTATAGGTAACAGGTAATACTGTCTGGATAAATGATGGCCTGATGCTGTCTATAGGTAACAGGTAATACTGTCTGGATAAATGATGGTCTGATGCTGTCTATAGGTAACAGGTAATACTGTCTGGATAAATGATGGTCTGATGCTGTCTATAGGTAACAGGTAATACTGTCTGGATAAATGATGGTCTGATGCTGTCTATAGGTAACAGGTAATACTGTCTGGATAAATGATGAGTCTGATGCTGTCTATAGGTAACAGGTAATACTGTCTGGATAAATGATGGTCTGATGCTGTCTATAGGTAACAGGTAATACTGTCTGGATAAATGATGGTCTGATGCTGTCTATAGGTAACAGGTAATACTGTCTGGATAAATGATGATCTGATGCTGTCTATAGGTAACAGGTAATACTGTCTGGATGGATGAATGATGGTCTGATGCTGTCTATAGGTAACAGGTAATACTGTCTGGATGGATGAATGATGGTCTGATGCTGTCTATAGGCAACAGGTAATACTGTCTGGATGGATGAATGATGGTCTGATGCTGTCTATAGGTAACAGGTAATACTGTCTGGATGGATGAATGATGGTCTGATGCTGTCTATAGGTAACAGGTAATACTGTCTGGATGGATGAATGATGGTCTGATGCTGTCTATAGGTAACAGGTAATACTGTCTGGATGGATGAATGATGGTCTGATGCTGTCTATAGGTAACAGGTAATACTGTCTGGATAAATGATGGTCTGATGCTGTCTATAGGTAACAGGTAATACTGTCTGGATAAATGATGGCCTGATGCTGTCTATAGGTAACAGGTAATACTGTCTGGATAAATGATGGTCCGATGCTGTCTATAGGTAACAGGTAATACTGTCTGGATGGATGAATGATGGTCTGATGCTGTCTATAGGTAACAGGTAATACTGTCTGGATAAATGATGGTCTGATGCTGTCTATAGGTAACAGGTAATACTGTCTGGATAAATGATGGTCTGATGCTGTCTATAGGTAACAGCTAATACTGTCTGGATGGATGTATGAATGATGGTCTGATGCTGTCTATAGGTAACAGGTAATACTACTTCCTGCCAACGTATAGTGATCAGCTACCTTCAAGATCGTGATCAACAGCTATACTGAGAGCACTGAGGTCATTAGATGTGTGTGTCTGTGTGTGTGTGGGCACCCGTTCCCATGGGAACCCCGAACAAAGCTACATCAGGCCTGACAGTCTCAGAAAGTGAAGGCTTCTAATCCATCACCCATGAAGCCAATCAGAAGGACTTGTCCTCTGACATCAACCTTCCCATGAGTCTCTAGTGGCTCCCAGTGTGTCAAGATCTACAAGGTGATCCTACAGAGTCAGATGACTGATTGAAACCCAGCTGACTACAGCCTCGCCACAGAGGCACAGGTATCAACACTGAGCTGGGTAGAGAGAGACTAGCGAACACAATCAACGTGGTATCATGGATGCTTAGATATCAGTGTGATTTGGACTGCGGTTGCGTTGTGCGTCTCCCTGGCTCGGGGGAGGGGGAGATGACGCAATAGGACTTGGTGTGTGAAGACTAGACGAGCTGGCTCGGGGGAGGGGGAGATGACGCAATAGGGCTTGGTGTGTGAAGACTAGACGAGCTGGCTCGGGGGAGGGGGAGATGACGCAATAGGACTTGGTGTGTGAAGACTAGACGAGCTGGCTCGGGGGAGGGGGAGATGACGCAATAGGACTTGGTGTGTGAAGACTAGACGAGCTGGCTCGGGGGAGGGGGAGATGACGCAATAGGACTTGGTGTGTGAAGACTAGACGAGCTGGCTCGGGGGAGGGGGAGATGACGCAATAGGACTTGGTGTGTGAAGACTAGACGAGCTGGCTCGGGGGAGGGGGAGATGACGCAATAGGACTTGGTGTGTGAAGACTAGACGAGCTGGCTCGGGGGAGGGGGAGATGACGCAATAGGGCTTGGTGTGTGAAGACTAGACGAGCTGGCTCGGGGGAGGGGGAGATGACGCAATAGGACTTGGTGTGTGAAGACTAGACGAGCTGGCTCGGGGGAGGGGGAGATGACGCAATAGGACTTAGTAGGTGAAGACTAGACGAGCTGGCTCGGGGGAGGGGGAGATGACGCAATAGGACTTGGTGTGTGAAGACTAGACGAGATGGCTCGGGGGAGGGGGAGATGACGCAATAGGACTTGGTGTGTGGAAGACTAGACGAGCTGGCTCGGGGGAGGGGGAGATGACGCAATAGGACTTGGTGTGTGAAGACTAGACGAGCTGGCTCGGGGAGGGGGAGATGACGCAATAGGGCTTGGTGTGTGAAGACTAGACGAGCTGGCTCGGGGGAGGGGGAGATGACGCAATAGGGCTTGGTGTGTGAAGACTAGACGAGCTGGCTCGGGGGAGGGGGAGATGACGCAATAGGACCTGGTGTGTGAAGACTAGACGAGCTGGCTCGGGGGAGGGGGAGATGACGCAATAGGACTTGGTGTGTGAAGACTAGACGAGCTGGCTCGGGGGAGGGGGAGATGACGCAATAGGACTTGGTGTGTGAAGACTAGACGAGCTGGCTCGGGGGAGGGGGAGATGACGCAATAGGACCTGGTGTGTGAAGACTAGACGAGCTGGCTCGGGGGAGGGGGAGATGACGCAATAGGACCTGGTGTGTGAAGACTAGACGAGCTGGCTCGGGGGAGGGGGAGATGACGCAATAGGACTTGGTGTGTGAAGACTAGACGAGCTGGCTCGGGGAGGGGGAGATGACGCAATAGGACTTGGTGTGTGAAGACTAGACGAGCTGGCTCGGGGGGAGGGGGAGATGACGCAATAGGACTTGGTGTGTGAAGACTAGACGAGCTGGCTCGGGGGAGGGGGAGATGACGCAATAGGACTTGGTGTGTGAAGACTAGACGAGCTGGCTCGGGGGAGGGGGAGATGACGCAATAGGACCTGGTGTGTGAAGACTAGACGAGCTGGCTCGGGGGAGGGGGAGATGACGCAATAGGACCTGGTGTGTGAAGACTAGACGAGCTGGCTCGGGGGAGGGGGAGATGACGCAATAGGACTTGGTGTGTGAAGACTAGACGAGCTGGCTCGGGGGAGGGGGAGATGACGCAATAGGACTTGGTGTGTGAAGACTAGACGAGCTGGCTCGGAGGGGGGGGGAGATGACGCAATAGGACTTGGTGTGTGAAGGACTAGACGAGCTGGCTCGGGGGAGGGGGAGATGACACAATAGGACTTGGTGTGTGAAGACTAGACGAGCTGGCTCGGAGGGGGGGGGGAGATGACGCAATAGGACTTGGTGTGTGAAGACTAGACGAGCTGGCTCGGGGGAGGGGGAGATGACGCAATAGGACTTGGTGTGTGAAGACTAGACGAGCTGGCTCGGGGGAGGGGGAGATGACGCAATAGGACATGGTGTGTGAAGACTAGACGAGCTGGCTGCGGGGAGGGGAGATGACGCAATAGGACTTGGTGTGTGAAGACTAGACGAGCTGGCTCGGGGGAGGGGGAGATGACGCAATAGGACTTGGTGTGTGAAGACTAGACGAGCTGGCTCGGGGGAGATGACGCAATAGGACTTGTGTGTGTGAAGACTAGACGAGCTGGCTCGGGGAGGGGGAGATGACGCAATAGGACTTGGTGTGTGAAGACTAGACGAGCTGGCTCGGGGGAGATGACGCAATAGGACTTGGTGTGTGAAGACTAGACGAGCTGGCTCGGGGGAGGGGAGAGAGATGACGCAATAGGACTTGGTGGTGTGAAGACTAGACGAGCTGGTTCAGCTGGATCTCTACCGTCTTCAGTTAATATCTGTGCAAATGAACAAAAGTCCCCTTCTCCTCTCCACTCTTAGGCATTATGACTCTGTTATTAAGGAAGTGACCGAGACAGATATGACCATATCGGCACCTACCGGATGTCGTCTGCCCGCAGTATGTTCCCTGAGAGGTCCAGGTGACTGAGGGTGCTGGGGATGGACTGGTTGGCACTCAGTGACTGGGCAAGGCTGTTCACCCCTGGAACAATACACAGAGGGGTAGAGGATGGTTAGAGACAGAGAGGTAATGTACAGTAATACAGGCCTGTTCACCCCTGGAACAATACACAGAGGGGTAGAGGATGTTTAGAGACAGAGAGGTGATGTACAGTATACAGGCCTGTTCACCCCTGGAACAATAACAGAGGGGTAGAGGATGGTTAGAGACAGAGAGGTAATGTACAGTAATACAGGCCTGTTCACCCCTGGAACAATACACAGAGGGGTAAGGATGGTTAGAGACAGAGAGGTAATGTACAGTAATACAGGCCTGTTCACCCTGGAACAATACACAGAGGGTAGAGGTGGTTAGAGACAGAGAGGTATGTACAGTAATACAGGCCTGTTCCACCCCTGGAACAATACACAGAGGGGTAAGGATGGTTAGAGACAGAGAGGTAATGTACAGTAATACAGGCCTGTTCACCCTGGAACAATACACAGAGGGGTAGAGGATGGTTAGAGACAGAGAGGTAATGTACAGTAATACAGGCCTG
>NW_024058055.1:0-70454 GCF_016432855.1 Salvelinus namaycush
TGAGAGACACAAGTGTTTTAGTACTATATCTCTTGACACAATGATGAAAATAATCATGGCCTCTAAACCTTCAAGCTGCATACTGGACCCTATTCTAACTAAACTACTGAAAGAGCTGCTTCCTGTGCTCGGCCCTCCTATGTTGAACATAATAAACGGCTCTCTATCCACCGGATGCGTACCAAACTCACTAAAAGTGGCAGTAATAAAGCCTCTCTTGAAAAAGCCAAACCTTGACCCAGAAAATATAAAAAACTATCGGCCTATATCGAATCTTCCATTCCTCTCAATTTTAGAAAGCTGTTGACAAGACAAACAATGTATACGAAATGCTTTAGTCTGGTTTTAGACCCCATCATAGCACTGAGACTGCACTTGTGAAGGTGGTAAATGACCTTTAAATGGCGCAGACCGAGGCTCTGCATCTGTCCTCGTGCTCCTAGACCTTAGTGCTGCCTTTGATACCATCGATCACCACGTTCTTTTGGAGAGATTGGAAACCCAAATTGGTCTACACGGACAAGTTCTGGCCTGGTTTAGATCTTATCTGTCGGAAAGATATCAGTTTGTCTCTGTGAATGGTTTGTCCTCTGACAAATCAACTGTACATTTCGGTGTTCCTCAATGTTCCATTTTTGGGACCACTATTGTTTTCACTATATATTTTACCTCTTGGGGATGTCATTCGAAAGCATAATGTTAACTTTCACTGCTATGCGGATGACACACAGCTGTACATTTCAATGAAACATGGTGAAGCCCCAAAATTGCCCTCACTAGAAGCCTATGTTTCAGACATAAGGAAGTGGATGGCTGCAAACCTTCTACTTTTAAACTCGGACAAAATAGAGATGCTTGTTCTAGGTCCCAAGAAACAAAGAGATCTTCTGTTGAATCTGACAATTAATCTTGATGGTTGTAAAGTCGTCTCAAATAAAACTGTGAAGGACCTAGGCGTTACTCTGGACCCTGATCTCTCTTTTGACGAACATATCAAGACTGTTTCAAGGACAGCTTTTTTCCATCTACGTAACATTGCAAAAATCAGAAACTTTCTGTCCAAAAATGATGCAGAAAAAGTAATCCATGCTTTTGTTACTTCTAGGTTAGACTACTGCAGTGCTCTACTTTCCTGCTACCTGAAAAAGCACAAAATAAACTTCAGTTAGTGCTAAATACGGCTGCTAGAATCCTGACTAGAACCCAAAATTGTTATCATATTACTCCAGTGCTAGCCTCCCTACACTGGCTTCCTGTTAAGGAAGGGCTAATTTCAAGGTTTTACTGCTAACCTATAAAACATTACATGGGCTTGCTCCTACCCCTCTTTCCGATTTGGTCCTGCCGTACATACCTACACATACGCTACGGTCACAAGACGCAGGCCTCCTTATTGTCCCTAGAATTTCTAAGCAAACAGCTGGAGGCAGGGCTTTCTCCTATAGAGCTCAATTGTTATGGAATGGTCTGCCTACCCATATGAGAGACGCAGACTCGGTCTCAACTTTTAAGTCTTTACTGAGGACTCATCTCTTCAGTGGGTCATATGATTGAGTGTAGTCTGGCCCAGGAGTGTGAAGGTGAACGGAAAGGCTCTGGAGCAACGAGCCGCCCTTGCCGTCTCTTTCTGGCCGGTTCCCCTCTCTCCACTGGGATTCTCTGCCTCTAACCCTATTACAGGGGCTGAGTCACTGGCTTACTGGTGCTCTTTCATGCCGTCCCTAGGAGGGGTGAGTCACTGACGTGATCTTCCTGTCTGGGTTGGCGCCCCCCCTTGGGTTGTGCCGTGGCGGAGATCTTTGTGGGCTATACTCGGCCTTGTCTCAGGATGGTAAGTTGGTGGTTGAAGATATCCCTCTAGTGGTGTGGGGGCTGTGCTTTGGCAAAGTGGGTGGGGTTATAGCCTTCCTGTTTGGCCCTGTCCGGGGGTATCATCGGATGGGGCCACTGTCTCCTGACCCCTCCTGTCTCAGCCTCCAGTATTTATGCTGCAGTAGTTTATGTGTCGGGGGGCTAGGGTCAGTTTGTTATATCTGGAGTACTTCTCCTGTCTTAGCCGGTGTCCTGTGTGAATTTAAGTATGCTCTCTCTAATTCTCTTTCGGAGGACCTGAGCCCTAGGTCCATGCCTCAGGACTACCTTGCATGATGACTCCTTGCTGTCCCCAGTCCACCTGGCCGTGCTGCTGCTCCAGTTTCAACTGTTCTGCCTGCGGCTATGGAACCCTGACCTGTTCAACGGACGTGCTACCTGTCCCAGACCTGCTGTTTTCATCTCTCTAGAGACCGCAGGAGCGGTAGAGATACTCTTAATGATCGGCTATGAAAAGCCAACTGACATTTACTCTTGAGGTGATGACTTGCTGCACCCTCGATAACTACTGTGATTATTATTATTTGACCATGCTGATCATTTATGAACATCTTGGCCATGTTCTGTTATAATCTCCACCCAGCACAGCCAGAAGAGGACTGGCCACCCCTCAGCCTGGTTCCTCTCTAGGTTTTGGCCTTCCTAGGGAGTTTTTCCTAGCCACCGTGCTTCTACACCTGCATTGCTTGCCGTTTGGGGTTTTAGGCTGGGTTTCTGTACAGCACTAAGATATCAGCTAATGTAAGAAGAGCTATATAAATAAATTTGATCCCATCTCAAGTAAACCTCTTCTCCCCACTCCTGGACAAGCTCACTGAGGGTAGTGACTTGCGCACAGACATTGTTGAGACAAGAGATAATTGGTTCCCTCTTAATCACGCCATCCCTTCACATATGAAGACAATGTTCCATTCTGACGTCACTCCTCTCTGGGCCCCAAGTGACTGAGCCCTAGCTGAGAAGGGAAACGTGCAACTGCCAACAGTATAGTCCAAAGGGACACATTCTAATGACAACTCACATAAGCATATTATGTAAATTAAACATCCTATTTATCTATGTTACCCAACTAATTCATCCTCCAGTGCGCCAGTAGTTTTAAAAACAGACAGCTCGGTACATTCAGCTTGTCAACACTTCTTACAAAAAACAGGTAGTGAGAAAGTCAAGCTCTCCACATTTGACATGTACATGCATATCATTAAAGAAAGGTCCATATTTGGATGGAAACCAAGCTAGTGAGAGGTATCAAGTAAAGTTGTAATTTCAGTTGAAAATTCCCAACACTGCTGCGCTCCCTGGGGCCTGCAGCCAACCACAGCCCTGCTGGCCTCACAAACCACCATCTGCTATAACATTGAGTCAGTTCTTCCTACTGGACATTGGAAAGCTTTTGTTTTGACACCCATTGTTCGTCCTAGATGGGAAATTGGTGTGGATGGTTCAGAGTTCCATGCTTACAAAAGGGTTGATTGACACACGTCAGATGACAAGCCTACTACATCCACTAAAGTACATGCGCCTTGGTGTTATACGCAAATCAGATACAATTAAGGTAGCTCCAACGGTTAGGATTGTTGCCACGCAAGTAAAGCAAACGTAATTGTTATATAGAACACTTTATTTGACATGTTAGAACAAGACATTACACCCAAAGAATGTATCCAGAAGAAACATAGAAATGACGCTCCTCAAAGAGGTCTTTGACATGTCGTTGACCTGTTGAGAGAGAGAGAACCTATTAGTTCAGTTATGGTCTGACAGGGTCTGAAAAGCATAAAACAAGACCTACCTCTTTTCGAGTTGTCCTGATTCACACATTGTCCACTACAGGGGCCGCCAGAGGGACTACTGGCGTCACAGATGACCACATCACAATGGACAAAGACCTAGGAATCAAAGATTTGATGGTGTCAGAAATAAAATAAAAAAAAGGGATGATTGCCACTCACAAAATTCACCTATAAAGATTGTTGGGTGAACTTTGTTACCTGGCCACTCGGCTCAACCGCATCCTCGACGAAGGAAAACATATAGACCTCAAAGCGTTTGACGTGAGGGGGGAAGTGGACCCTGGCGTCAGCTACCACCGGGTGGAAGACCACACGGTACGGATCCTCCGTGTTCTCACAACTGCCAGTGTAGAGAGAGGGACTAAGTTAGGAACAAGAAAACACTGTAAACCCCAACCGCCTTGTGCGAAGTCTTATGGTGGTGTCATGACTGTCCTGTGAGGATCAGATCAATTCACACCGTGTTGTAAATGACAGGAGAAGTGGGTTCCTTCTCCCCCTCCAGTATGAACTAAAGGAATGTCTTTGTTAACAGGCTTTTCCCACCAAAACTCTTACCCCTCCTAAATTCACCTCGGTCTTGAAAAACACCCAACATATTTCATATACAATGTAAAGGCTCGAGACTTCCTACCTGTAGTGTGAGCACTTTTCTAGTTCCAGTATTTCCTTTTTAAAAATCAACATGACATTCTTTTTCTATCTCTGACCAGTCTTATGTTAGAAATATTGTTCCAGTATTCACTTTTGAATGCATTAGAGAAACTCCTAGAAAAAGTGCATTGTAAGTAGCCATGCCACAAGTGACATCAGAGAGCGGGTCAGACTGCCAGAACTGTCCCCGGCGGCCAGAGTGCATAAAAGGATTGGTAACTGAAATTAACATTAGACCAGAAAACTGAGTCGCTAGCTACACGTTTGAAATGGTTGGAACTTTCCTAAACGCACCTTCCTAAGGACGGCGAGCTGCAGCTCATGTCCAAAGTGGTCCGAAACCTGAATACCAACACGAGGGAGAATAAACACCCCCTCAGACAGACAGTCACTGGTACAGCCGATTAGCTGTTTGAACCAAGTACCTAGAAAAGCTAACTTCAGTGGGACCATTCTGCTACTATATCCAAACCATCCTACTATCATCACCCACTGAGGAATCAGTGACAGGGTTGATTAGCCCATCTTCCAGAATGAGTGAAAGGAAAATCCATCCTGAAGTTCCGTTCAAGACTAGTCATTGGAGCCACGGACAACTAACGACATTGTGACCTCAGGGAGCCAATCAGAGAGAAGACCCAACCACCTACCTTTCCACGGCGGCATCCCACAAATACATTCATGCAAAAATGTAACAACGATAAGTCCCTTATGGAACCATGGGTGGGGGAGCCGTCATATTGTGTCAGTCCGCTAGGGACCTGTGTGTTTAGCTAGTAAATAAATTAAACCAATTTGTATAGTACTGAATCATAAGGCTGGGGTTCTTGCAGCTGCGAGGAGGATACGATGTAATGGTTAATAAGTTGACTTTAGCAATGTAATAGATTTCTACCGTCTAGAGTTTAAGTCGGGAGACGGTATCTTTAAAACCGTTTCCTCGGCACCCCAAATCCTAACACGATTCATTTAGAGTCGGGTAACAATTAAACAGTCCTCAGATAATTCAAGGTCACGACAGTAGTTTGTTGGTTTTAATTTCTGATCTTTTGGCCCATCAGACCTGGAAAAATCTGATTTAGTACATTTTTTATTTAAAAACATTAATTGGGCTGCCTATTTGAAAAAAAATGCATTTCATTTGTCAAGGGAGGGTCATACTAGCAATGCCATAGCATTTCTCATCAACAATATTACTTGGTCTACTGCAAAGGCTTTTATAGCTAGGTAAATGACGGATGTCAAACGTCTACGTCGTATGTCCAACATGTATATTCAATTACATTGACATGATCGCATTCTCATGTGGTGAGACGTCCCTCTAAATGGTTCTTCAAATTCTAAATGATCCAGAATGGTCAGACTACAGGCGACCTGAATATTGATCAATTGACCGTGGTTTAACCAAAGTTGCCGAATAGACAGTCGGTATCATATTTTCAAAATAAGTACTTCATTTTAATTAAAGTTCATGCAATGCGCCAGAGCAATTCTTCCGCTGTCGGAAAAATTGGTCACAAAATAAATTCTACACCCATGGCATCAGATTCACACGTGGAGGACTTCAGTGAAGGGAGCAGCTCTACTATACAAAGTAACCTACGCATTGACAGTTAAGGCCTACTTTTGTCATTTGCATCTTTGGGAGGTTTATCATTTACTGTTTAACTGACAGATATTAGCAAAAAGGGATTTGTGAAATCTGAAGACGTTACATTGAGACAAACGCCCACACCAGTACAAATCCACTTGAGCTGACAGACAAGAGCTTTCCCAGGATTTTACTCAACGATTTAAGCCAAGTATGATATAGTTGCAGCTGAAGTGACAAATCTGAACTGCCCATTTTGTGCACAGCCATGTGAATGTGGTGTCTTTTCCTATGATATACAAAACATTTTCAGCCCGTTTTTTAAAACTGCTACCACCCCCACCAGGATGACAGTTCTGATTTAATAAACCGCTGCAAAGTTACACCCGTGACAGATGAGCCTTGTGTCCACATGGCCGCCGGAGCAAATTAAAATAGGGGGTGCCAAATTTGGGGTTTTGCGACCATTTCATAAAAATGGTAAAATTGCGTGATTTGATAGCAATTGGCAAACCCGATCCACCAAATAAATGGTTTTGACCAATAAAGTTGCTTCACTCCACTGCTTGGTGTAACATGTATCCAGATAATGAAAAGACACCCGCAAAATAAAGTGTCATTTGCAGCGTTCATAATCATGGGCAAAGTCATTGTAGCCCATCTACCAAAGGTTGCAGTGTCCATTACAATGTAGGAAAAATAAAGTCATCTTTCAATAGGTTACCCAATTTAAATTCTTGAGAAAATTAGGCCAGCGGTGTCCATCTGTGGCAAAGTGCTCACCCAAATCAATGCTTATGACAAACCCAGCTGTGTCTGACATTTTAAATATGAACATTAGCTAGCTAAATAAGGTTAGCAAGATGCTGCTACACTTGACCGTGGTATTTGTTCATGTTTAGCAACTCCCAATTAGCGCATTCCTCTAGGACAGGAAATTCCATTGAAAGTATCAACTTCTAGGGATCCTGTCAACTGATCCTATTCAGTTTCAAACATCAACTTCCATGCTGCACAGGCGTGTGAACCATCCATTATGTTAAGCGCATAACTGTTTTAAACACAAGAGGTCACTTGTGCCTGAATTCAACAACTATTCAGTCAGTGTTAGGAGCAGTTGTATGAAACCAATTGGAAAGGCAAGCCAAGCTTGCCAGCCGCTCTCGATTTCTATTCGACTGACCATCAGTTCGGCAAAACACTGAACTGTAGCAAACCAAAAGGATAACATTGAGTAAAAAGGTGTAGGTAACGCCAACATAGTGTCTTAACCTTTCCACACGCGACTTCCAAATATCTTCAGTCGCCCCAGTGGGAGTTTATATTATGCGCGGGATGTCAGAATGCACTCACCGTTCCAAAATGTGGACAGTTAGCCCGCACTGACCTCAAACCAAGGCACACAACCTGCTAATTTTCTATAGGCCGTTTCAACTTCTAAGTTTGCCTCATTAATTCACAAAAGTAGCCCATTTCACTGTTGCAGACAATTTCTTTGAGAATTTGAATGAGCCAGACAAACTTTCCTTCAAGCATACAGACATTTGCACATCTAGTCAGAACAGGCCTTGCACATTTATTGCCTGGTGGCCACATTGCCTTCCTTACAAATAACTGGACATGCGTGCATTCCTATCAAAGTGCCTTATTTTCTGTGTAACGTTTCTACTGTAGCATACCGTGAGTATAATGTACTTGGCGTTTTATTCATGCATTCTGATTCTTGCCTAGATTGTAATGGACACGTGTGTAAAACACTTTTGAAGGTGGTACCGAATATGAGCTAACGCCATACAATGCAGTCGGGTTATCACGTAAGAGTCTGTCAGACTCAACTGACATATGGTGTTTAAGACACCTGGGATCTCGGAGTACCCGAGATGCTACGTGTGAAGCTACACGCCAGAATCTCCCATAAGTGTTCATTTGGGTGGAGATCTGGTGACAGACCGCATACTGCTCACATCGTTTTTAAGCTCAAACCATTGTGACCACTCATGACCTATGGATGGGGGCATAGCCACGGTAGCCAAAGTAAATGGCCTGCCAAGCATGATAGGTTGCTAATTACTCAGGAACCACACCTGTGGAATAACACTTGTTTAGGCCCAAAAACAACAAGTTACCCATTAATGATGAGATTCCACCGGGGTCGGGAGTCACGGTCCTCGTTGGGGGTGGCCCAGCAGTGGTCAAGCACCAGCGCTATCTTGGGGTCAGAGGACTTGGTCAGCTCCACCTCAAAGTGCAGAGGCTGTCTCAGGTACCTCACCACTGGATAGTCCTCCTCCTGGTGGAACGTGTTATACGAGGCGTCTGGAACACAGAACGAGACAACCGGTGGGCACAAAACAGCGAGGTACCATCTCAACTTGTCCATTAAGAAACACACGTTTATCATATCCTGTTGTGCCCCGATGAACCCCCCCCACCACCAGAGGCTTCTGACAAATTCCCAAATCAGCTCCTCACCGTTACTCCGTAGCCACACCTGTAGATCTCAGAACGCAAGAGTAATATATCATAAGGCTTACATTTTTGGCAATGGTTTTGTAAAGGACACCTTCCAAGATTCTATATTCCATTTCCAGATCAGGAGTGATTAGAATTTAGAGGCCAAGTTGAAATTCTGAATTTGTGCACGCTTACCCTGAGCGAGTCTCATTCTGACCATTTGTCGACCCGTCCCAGTCTCGGCAAAACTGACCACATAGTAGCAGGAAACCTTTAGCCTAAAAAGAGGGATGTAGGCAACTTCAATAGGGGAAACTTCAAGGAGTGGACACTGGTAGTATAGGCACATTTTCCCTGTATACAAAGTATTGAGCAATTGGTGAAGAAAAAAACCTATAAAATCTAACAGCTACAATTGTGATGCATAATGCACTTACTGATATTCCTCCTCTGAAGACGTCGTGCCATTCAGCTTCACCTCAAGTTCATCTGGCAAGGAGATTTCGTTCTCATACAGCATGACATTGTTGATAAACTATGTAGTAGAGGGGAATTGACTTATTACAGCCTGCAGAAGCAAACAGTCCGTAAATACACAGTACCCATCATCTCAGGGTAATAGTCATTTTACCTTCCTGGTGGTGCCACAGGAGTTGACAGTGAAGTGGAAGTAGGCGAAGCGATCGTCGCTGTAGGTGGGACCACAGGCGGGGTCGCTCAGGGTCAGCTGACCGGGGTTCAGACTGGGAGCAGACTCCACCTTGACCGCCAGCGCAGTCATCGTTCCGTTAGAGAAACACTCTTGGGGGTGGGGGAGCAAAAGACAAGTAGCCATCAGACCTGGGTTCTGTATTTGTTACACTTCATTGAGCACAGTAGAACCAATGGAATAGCACCAAAAGTGCAAACCATGCCCATCTGGCACTATTATTAGACTCACAGTATTTGCAAGGAACCCAGGTTAGGTAACCATGTCAAACGACTATTTATCGGAAGTAATTGTTTGAGAACCAACCAGTCAGCGTTTTGAGGAAGCTGCAAGCCAGGGAAAAGTATTTGATGGTCATGTTGTTGTAAGGATTCAACAGAGCCACATCCAGTCTGCTCCTGACAGAGGACGGGTGAACCGACTGGGAAGCAATGGGAGAGTTCATTAGTCCAATATTGTATGCATGTATACAGGGTAAGGAAAGCGAGGCTAGCTGCTGCAATTTAGGTTAACATGTTTTGGGAGAGCATCGTACCTCAAACACTGCGTCCGGCGAAGAGAAGGGCACCGTGATGGTGAAGTCTGCGTCGCCCTCTGTCAAATACTGTTGCGCAAGCTCATGGTTAAGCAGCCGCTTGCCAACCAAGACCACGAAAAAGGGATCTTGGTTCCTGTAGTCCACAGTGATGTGAAAGTTCTCCTGACCACAGTTGCCAGTGACTGAGGGTGGCACTACAAGGACAAACAGGGTTGTGTTCATTAAGCACAAAAAAACAGGAAGGTACTACTTGAACTTGTCCAAGGAGAAAACCTTGTTTTCAGAATAAACACGATCCTGGCAAACCAGGAACAGGACACTGGGTCCAAATACTCTAAAGCTTAACATTTTCTTTGTAGAGAGACCGCATAGGAAAAACCTACAGTATGCCTAGTTGGGCTTTCACTGCAATCATTAACGAGAGGAAGCCATTCAACAGTAGTTTGGCGTAGTCCAGAGACATACCAATGTCCAGCAGTACAGCGTCCACAACGGCAGAGTGAGAGAAAGGAGCGTACTCTGGAAAGACGACCAGGCCGTAGATCAGCTGAAGAGTGAAGGTTGTGACACCTTGTTCCGCCCTTCTCTGTAGTGAAGTTAAAAGCATTGGTCAATTGATAGCATTATTGTTGTAACAGAACTCTATTCAATATCAAGTGACAACTAAGTACATATGGGGACTATTAAAACAAACTATATACTTGAAGTAATGTTGCCCTCATTCCTCTAAATCAAGCACTACTGGCAAGTGAATGCACACAACACACACCAAAATAATGGGAACACTTGAGTAAATGAGGGATACAAAGTACATTTGCGCCATTATTTATATTTTGTTGGTGGCCCACTTATTAGGGCATGTACAAATCACTGCATGTGGCTTTGCATTTAACAGAAACACACCTCCTTAAAAACCACCGGGTCTGAGAAGGGCACCTCCATCCTGAAGCTCTTCAAGGTGTTGTCCAGGGATCTCTGCTCCTGAACATTGAAGCCTCTGGCGTTGCACTCTGCAACAGTTAGCACCATGGTGGGAAAGGTGATGTTCAGCAGCTCCACATCAAGGTTGAAGGTCCCCAACTCAAGCACAAACACTGCCTGCTCAGGAACTGTGTCTAAGGGCGTGTCTGTTCATTGGCAAACAAAGGAAAACATTTTGAAATTCGGTACAATGGAAGTCGAAAATGGACATTTGTTATTGCCTCCCCGTTTCAGTACATTTTCTTCTGTTTTGTGCCTAATGAACAACCCAGGCATCCCAAATTACCATAGGCACTATTTAACTAAACCAGACTCACAGTTGCGAACTTGTGGAGGCCTGGCCATCGGAGGTGTTGTGATAGGGAAGAGGACTTTGTAGCGTGTGTCCTCGTGTGCGACCTCCTCGATCCACAGCAACTCAAGCATGGGCTCAATGGTGTAAGTGACAAAGTACTGGTCATCCTGAATATGGCTCTGTAAAGGGAGACGAGTGATGCATTCAGGCTGTAATACACAAGTGGAGTGCAAAAACAGCTAAATGTTCCTTACAAGCCAGAATGTTACTCTACCGGTTATCTGTGTGGTTTGTCCTTCAGCCGCTCGTAATTTAAGACAATATCTGTTTACCCGACCTTAGAGAGCTGGTAGGCATATGGTTGTCAACTTGCATTTCCGGCGGTGTGTATTTTCAAAGCAACCGACACGCAAAGTAAACACTTGCACAATATGTAAACAGTAGCCGAGTGTAACCGAACGTTGCTTGCATTCAGTTGAGTGGCAAAGCTACCGGCTCCCTAAAGTCAGGTAAACAATACTTTAGTGTGGATATTTTGTCTCAAATTTCAAGCGGCTGAAGGACAAACTGCAAAGACAAGCGGTAGAGTATGTTTAAGTGTCATTTTATGCAACATTCACCCGATTTTGCAATCCAATGTGTCAGGCTGTATACACACACCCAACAATCCATTGTATATTAGCCTGATTAAGCAGACAATTGCTCACTAAGAAACATTGTACACAAGACAACGTTTCTAGGAGTTTACCCATGAGAGATGACAAAGGGTTACTGCAAAGCACTGTCAACTGCTGCAGTAAAAAGGGCTCAACAAATAAGATTTGATTTAGAAATTAAACAGGAACATTTTACTCATCCAACGCTGACCTTGAAATAGCCGCCAACCGCCCCCACCGGAATTTCAACAATAATATGAGCCTCTGTGACTAAAACCGAGTAGTTTCTGGCAGCCATTTCCTCAGTGTCCAGCCTCTTAGCGTCAACTCCCATGTACACCTCCAACATGGTGAAGGCATCAGAGGAGAAAAGTGGGTCTATGTGCTTGGGCATGTACCAGGTGATCACTTCTGGAGTAAAGGCCACTGCCCCTGCAGTGAAACAAGAAACCAAGTACACATCATAACAGAACATTTTGCAACTGAAAACAAATGTGCCATTATTTGGAAAAAGTTCATCCCAAAACATTTCCCCAACTGAACACAAATCAAAGTCTTGTCTGGAGCCAATAAAGAACTGGGTTCATAGGATCTTAATTTGCCAAGTTAGTCCATTATTTCACACTCAACCTGGTGTTGGACAAACAGCCGTGGCATCTACTCGAGTAACCAGCCACTTCTGCTCAAAGAAGGTTGAGGTTGAGAGCACCCGCATCGGAACTCCAGCTACCTGTTCAGGGGGCAACCACACCAGGGCCGTGTTCAGTAGGGCACACCGTATTAACAATATGTTGCAGAGTTCAGGTAGGGCCACCGTTTCCAAATTTTTGCTCTACTGAACATGACCCAGTTCATGGAGGAAGTGGAGAAAGTCAGCTTACATTCTGGAGGTATGTCTCCTCTGCATTATGAGGGCTTCTTAACACCAGCCGTGTGGGAGTGTTGGCTATTGCATAGCCCTTTCTTTGGACCTCATCCACACTCATGACCTTCTTGCTAGGACTAAAGACAACTGCTGTCATTTTGTATCCTGAAGCAACAGCCTGTCTCAGGAAATGGAAACAGGAATTAAACAAATTGTCAACAAATGCACATTTTGTTTAGCGCCATCTTGTAGTGAAATTACAGAAACTAAAATATGGCTACCTCAGCTCCTTTCCGGAAGTTGCCACTCCTTGCTTTCGGGCCTCCAGTGGGCTGTTCAGGGACGGTTTGGATGTCTGGAAGAGTCCTTCTGACAGATACCTAGAGAAGAAATGCCATTATTCCCTATGCATTTTCACCCTCCCATACAATATGAAATCAAGGGCCAGTTCTCAATCTGTCCACTCGCCTCCTTAAATTAAGGAGTATTGAATTGAGAGAGAGTCAAGACCCTCTACGTTGTGTCACAGAAGCAGAAGAAATGAAACACTGGACAGTTGTAGCTCTAGACAGATCATTTATACAGGCAGTACGACAAGCTCGACTGTAAACATGTCCTTCGGGGCATGCTCTGCTCACTTGCCTCCATGTAGTTGCGGTCACACAGAATCTCTCGGGAGGTCCAGGGGGTGTAGCTACAGGTTTTGCCCACTCTATACACAGGGTCTTCAGTCATGTGGTTTCCTGGCAGCCTGAACTGCATGACCAAGCTGAACATCTTATCATCCTAAAATGAAGGGGGAAGGAAAAAAATAATTAAAGCCTTTCATTATATAGCAGAAAACAAATAATTCAGTTGACCTTCATGACCTATAGACTGTGGCAAAATTGCCTATATGAATGCAGCTGCCACTGTATTGAAGCCACACTACAGGAGAAGAGCTCAGTAGTACACATCACTGCAGTCTGTATCAGAAAGTTGGCTGGCCCTCTGAAAGCCCTCCATAAACTTCTGCTGTACCTTACATCATCGTTAACTTAGAGGTAAGAGATAGCAGACCCAGGGGTGGTAAAACTGCTTAACTGTTTCTGGCACCGTACTTCTAATAACCTCCATGCTCTAAAATTGTATGAATTAGCAACTCAGGCTTATTGAGGACCTTTTTAACTGAAGAATGCATTTGTTTTCAATGATTACATTTTTCATCTAGTGATGCACATATTGACTGGTATCTTTGTGTATACAGGGCTCATCTGTAAGAGAGTCTGGTCTCAGCATGACTCAATGTCAAAGGTTAAATAAAATGACGTTGCTACATTATGGGTTGCAAATGCAGTGACACTGAAAGGCAAACACTACAGTGCTTAGGGTTACCATGTTTTGGGAAAAGCAGTTTTGAAGAGAAGCAAAAAACATGGCATTCCCCATGGGGTCAAATTTAAAGCTGAATCCACACTGAGTAGCAAGGCCAGGCGTCAGGTTTATGATTTGTGTGTCATCTGGAAGGGATGGAGATGGTGTGAACACAATAGTTCACCAACAATATCAATCCATGAATTATGAAAGGAGAATCATAAGAGACAAACTCACTGAAGACAGCATCAACCTCTTTAAAAAGAGGAGCGACACTCAAACGAATAACGTTACCAAGGCATTCGGCGTTGAGGTCATCTGGAATGGGAAAGGTTAGTTAAAAACCAAAAAATATATTGTCAAACGCTTAGTGCTTGAACTTGTAGGGTGAAAAATGCATACTTATAGAAGGTTTCTGTTGTGCTTGTATGCCCACAGCTGCCAACAGGCAAAACAACCTGTAATGCATTTCACAAATTATTATGATTGATTAAAAGGAGGAAGAACACAATTCAAATGTTTGCGTCGCATAAGACTCTTCTAGGCCTGCTACTACTTACCCTGAGCTAAGGAAAGGAACCATTGTAGAATAGAATTGTTTTGATAAAATACACAGCTACAGAATCTAATATTTGACCCAAGGTGTGCAGCCTACAGTCCAGGGGTATTCAACTTTTACCCTATGACAAAGGCTTCCCACACTCAGTCACCTGAACCCCAAAGGGCTGCACATTTTCTTTTTATTCCCCTAGCCCTACAAAGCTGATTCAAATAATCAACTAATCATCAAGCTTTGTTAATGTGAATCAGCTGTGTAGTGTTAGGACAAAAACCAAAATGCACACCAAGTTTGGGAAACGCTCCCCTGCCCTATGAGCCTGCTGGTTTTCTGTTCTAACTGATAATGACTTGCACCCACCTGGTGTCCCAGGTCTAGATCCCCGATGACAGGAGAACAATGAAGAAATGCAGTGGAACTGGCTTTGAGACCCAGAGGTGAGTTTGAGGGCTATAGTTGTTCCTGCTCCTCACATTTCACTGTTTGCCACTGGCGTAATTGAATGAGGGGTTATGCTGGATGTAACCGGTGTGAAATGGCTAGCTAGTTTGGGGGGTAGTGCACTGATAGCGTTTCAATCGGTGACGTCGCTCGCTCTGAGACCTTGAAGTAGTTGTTCCCCTTACTCTGCAAGGGCCGTGGCTTTTGTGGAGCGATGGGTAACTGTTGTATATGTGTGCAAAGGGTCACTGGTTCGGGACAGAAGTAAAACTGTTACACGGGCACCATTTAATTTGTCATCGATCGCTAGACCAGATGTTTTTTTCTTTTCCCCCCTACCTTTTCATTACGCAGACATAAGCAGAGTTGACACCATCGAGGTGTGGATGTTTACTTTCGACACTAGTTATTTTTCTCCAGTTTCGTCCGACGAACAGACTGTAGTGGTAAAATAAAACGGGATAGATTTTTTTATGAAGTCCTAAGCATCACTCCAGTCAAAACAATCTCTGCGAACGTTCGATTCCAATATATGTAGTTCTGTCTATGGAATACATACAAAAATGTCGTTAAAAAAATAGATATGTATAAAATATACTTGTCTGTACAGGTAAATGTAGGAAATTCAAAATGCACAAAAATATGTTTTGTAATGTCTAAAATAAAATATATGTGTATAATATACACTTGTCTAAAGAAATGCAGAAGCAATAAGCATTGTAAATGATGATAGAACACATCAAATTAATGTGAACATGAGGACACAAAGGAGAGATTTAATTAAAAGATCATCTTTTAATACTTTTTTATGCTGAAGATTTTTAAAGCTGAAAAAATCTATGTATGGCAAATCCACTCTGGGCAAATGGCCTCTTGAACAAAAATAAAAAATAGTTAACATCCTTGCTATTTCAGCCACTTGCTATGTTAAAGAAAAATCTCAGTTAATGATGAATGGATACAATTTGGAAGGATTTTCCAGAGTCATACCTCAGTAGGGTAGAGTGTCAGGTGGCACAACCATTGGTGCCATGAGGTCAAAGTGTGAAGGAGGGAGCAAGCCAGAGCGCTGTCTAGGAAGCAGTCTAGGCCCATGGCTTGGAGGCTTTGAGTTGGTCCCATCATTGTAATGCATTGTAGGGTATCTGCTGCCCCATAGAACTGCTGGTAGTGGGAAAGGTGTTAGCAGGAGACCACCAGGGACATCTATGATCGGCTGACAGTCTTGGTTAAACCACATGTATTCTAAAGCAATATTCACCTGCTTTCATAGAGTAAGGATTCACTCCTTTGGGGACACTGCCAGTGTTCCCCTGATATCCATATGTCCCCATCGGTGGAGGTGGTGGTACACACTTGTTCTGTAAAAAACATCAACACATTTTCCAAATTGTTAGTAATATTATCACAGTTAAAATACAATGGTTGTTCACTGTTTTTAATTTCATTGAATTTAAGCGTGTACCTCAGCCTTGGGCTCAGTTTTGTTAACCCATCTGTGCAGAGTTGGATCCCAGACAATCTGAGGAAGAAGATATTAGCAATGTGAAGCAAGCCACAATAGTTTTTTTTTAATCCACTCAATTGTCTCTACATAGAATATAGTGTTAATAACCAGTTCCTTACAGATCTGTCTTTGTCCTCAGGTAGATGAACCTCCTTCTTATTAACTCTTCCACTCCCAAAGACCCAGCTGAGCCAGCCTCCACTGTTATTGTGAACAGCAGGGGTCTCAGGCTCAGCCACCGGCCGGCTGCCAGTCTGGCACTGAGGGTTGGCCTTGGAGTGTTCCGGCTTGGTGATGGACATCATAGCAGGATGCTCAACATATCTAAGTCGGACATCTGTAATAAGTGGGAGAAGTCAGGCCACTCTGCTCATGTCACCATACAGAACAATTACTAGCTGACAGGTAGAAACGTCTCGCTCTGATACTCTGTTACAACCCAATCTTAACCTACACGCAGTCACAGGGATAACTGGGAGGTTACTCCAGGACTCTGCGATCAACAATTCCCTGCATATTATGCGAGGGCTTACAAATTTGACCAATCACCAAACAATTTCTGCATAAAATAGTCACATCATCACAATATTATCGCATAGAACTGACCCATTACCACAGTACAAAAAGAGGGCTCGCAATTTCAACCAATCACCGCACATTTACTGCATAATATGGTTCAATCAAGCCACACGTCAACACAGTTTTTTCCCTTGTCAGCGCATTTTTGCAACAAATTGGACAAAACAAATGCATATTGCTATGCAAAATGTTATAATTGTTGCTGCAAAATCTAGCATATTTATCCGCAAATATCAAAAAAATCCATGCGAAATCCTGGAGAGATTCACTGGGGTATGAAAATGTATACACTCACTACTATAAGTCGCTCTGGATAAGAGAGTCTGCTAAATAAGTAAAATGGAGCTAAACCTGTTTTATGTAGAAAATGCATGAAAGTATTACAGATATACACTCACATGAGCCATACATTTAACCTATCACAGCTAATTCTCACGCTATCACAATGGTAATTTCTGTACTAATTAGGTAAGTTTAAGTGACCTCTTCTCTTGGAATAGAAATCCACAGGTGGAGTACATGCTCCACCATCCCATTTCCACAGTGGTGCCACCATGGGGATGATGGGAGGTGGTTGTGGATGATTGTGTCCATTCTTCACAGGGACACTGGTTGTGAGGAAGATCTCCTCCCTCTCTGCAGGGACACTAGCCTTTGGGACGATCCACTCCCTGTGCGCAGGGACGATGACCTTCAGGAGGATCAACTCCCTCTGTGCAGGGATGAGGCCTGATGCTCTGAGGATCTTTTCCTTTCGCACAGTGACAGTAGTTTTTGGAAGAAACCCCTCCCTCTGTGCAAGGACACTGTCTATGAGGAGGATGTCCTCCCTCTCTTCAGGGATGAGGCCTGATGTTCGGAGGATCTCCTCCCTCTGCGCAGTGATGCTAGCTGCTGGGAGAACCCCCTCCCTCTGTGCAGGTACACTGGTTTTGGAGGATCCCCTTCCTCTCAGCAGAGACACTAGCCTTTGGGACAATCCCCTCCCTGTGCGCAGGGACGCTGGCCATTGGGACGATTCCCTTCCTCTGCGTAGTGACACTGGCCATCAGGAGGATCAACTCCTTTTGTGCAGGGATGAGGCCTGATGCTCTGAGGATCTTCCTCTGCGCAGCGATAGCAGATGCTGGAAGAATCCCCTCCCTCTGTGACGGGATGAGGCCTGATGCTCGGAAGATCTCCCTCTGCGCAATGATGCTAGCTGCTGAGAGAATCCCCTCCCTCTGTGACGGGATGAGGCCTGATGCTCGGAGGATCCCCTCCCTCTGTGCAGGGACACTGGCTGTTTGGAGGATCCCCTCCCTCTGTACAGGGATAAGGCCTGATGTTCGGAGGATCTCCTCCCTCTGCGCAGTGATGCTAGCTGCTGGGAGAACCCCCTCCCTCTGTGCAGGGATGAGGCCTGATGCTCTGAGGATCTTCCTCTGCGCAGTGATAGAAGATGCTGGAAGAATCCCCTCCCTCTGTGACGGGATGAGGCCTGATGCTCGGAAGATCTCCTCCCTCTGCGCAATGATGCTCGCTGCTGAGAGAATCCCCTCCTTCTGTGACGGGATGAGGCCTGATGCTCGGAGGATCCCCTCCCTCTGTGCAGGGATGAGGCCTGATGCTCGGGGGATCTCTGTCTTCTTTGCAATGATTAGAGCTGCTGGGAGAACCCCCTCCCTCTGTGCAGGGACACTGGCTGTTTGGAGGATCCCCTCCCTCTGTGCAGGGACACTGGCTGTTTGGAGGATCCCCTCCCTCTGTGCAGGGACACTGGCTGTTTGGAGGATCCCCTCCCTCTGTACAGGGATGAGGCCTGATGTTCGGAGGATCTCCTCCCTCTGTGCAGTGATGCAAGCTGCTGAGAGAATCCCCTCCCTCTGTGCAGGGACACTGGTTGTTTGGAGGATCCCCTCCCTCTGTGCAGGGACACTGGCTGTTTGGATGATCCCCTCCGTATGTGCAAGAACACTGGCTGTTTGGAGAATACCTTTCCTCTGTACAGGGACACTGGCTGTTTGGATGATCCCCTCCGTCTGTGCAAGGACACTGGCTGTTTGGAGAATACCCTCCCTCTGTGCAGAGACACTGGCTGTTTGGAGAATACCTTTCCTCTGTACAGGGACACTGGCTGTTTGGAGGATACCCTCCGTCTGTGCAGGGACACTGGCTGTTTGGAGGATACCCTCCCTCTGTGACGGGATGAGGCCTGATGCTTGGAGGATCTCCTCCCTCTGCACAGCAACTTCGGCTGCTGTGATGATCTGCAGGTATAATATAGAGCATATAGTCATTCCCTAAAAAATCAACCACTGGAATCTATAACATCATTGACACATACACTGAGTGCATTAAACATTAAGAACACCTTCTCTTTCTGTGACATAGACTAATCAGGTGAAAGCTATAATCCCCTATTGATGTTAATTGTTAAATATTCTTCTCAGTGTAGATGAAGGGGAGGAGACAGGTTAAAGATTGATTTTTAGACAATTGAGACATGGATTGTGTATGTGTGTCATTCAGAGGGTGAATGGGCAAGACCAAAGATTTAAGTCCCTTTGAACAGAGTATGGTAGTAGGTGCCAGGTGCACCGGTTTGTGTCAAGAACTGCCATGCTGTTGGGTTTTTCACGCTCAACAGTTTCCCCTGAGTATCAACAATGGTCCACCACCAAGGGGGAGGGCAACTCAATAGGAAGGTGTTCTTAATGTTTTGTTCACTCAGTGTAGATCAATCCCTAGCATATACTTTCATTTGTATGTTTACTGATACTGTAAATACACAAATTATATTAATGTTATCTACAATATATTATAATACCGTAAGCCTCCCTGCTGCAGGGGCATTTCCTCCTACAATTTTGAGCTGATTTTCTTCACTTTAGCAATATTTTGTATCTTTGTTAATTTTCACATTTATTGTGTTTGGAATGACACTGTTACTACAGAAGATGATGCTATCATAAAGTATTTGATGTAAGTATGTAGGATAATTACCCATAATGCTCACTGACTGAACATTCAAAATTACCATGGCAATTATTGACGCATTCACATGCCATCGGAAACTTGGAACCTCAGAGTTAAAATGAATGTAACTTATCAGTGTAGAGCTTCCTACTGGTTGATTCTGATACTTCACAAGTGGGTAACTTGAAATCATCATTCCATAACGAGTTCGCGAGTCAGAAATGTCAGAATTTCCTAGTTCCGACTTGAAGGGCCTTCTATGATGTAGGGCAGGTCACAGTAACCAAATTATTTTACTGTGCCCTGTCGCACACAGACTTTTATGGTCACACAAGTTGCCACCGGTGGATTCAAAATGAGTAGCCTAACAATTATTTACATGGCCCCAGGTACATTTGCAACCAAATTATTTTTCTGTGAGAAATCAATAATAGATGCACACATAGGGTAACAGTCAGCAATTGACAGTGAGCAATGAGCAAGATAAGCATAGACGGGAAGTTGACAATAGCTTATTATTAGTGTAAATAAATTGTATTTCTATGGTTGCAGTCCTCAAAGATTGAATTGCATTGAATTGAAATAATCAGATCCAATGATTTACCGCCCGTAGGGTGGGGTACCGCTAGTCATTATTATAATCACCATCTCAATCATTATCACCATACCATCATAGACTTATTCTTCTGTATCTGAGACTCTTCTGACACTACCTTAGACATGGCAGTCTGCAACTCAATACACTGCCCCTGCATGGTGTTCAGCGTCCCCTGCATGTGTTTAATCGAATGCTTAACATCATTCAGCAGGATCTGAATCTCAAGCCTGCAAGAAATCAGGCGGTTCAACATACTGAGATGACGAGAGGCTTCAGACCATGCCCATTGGACCATCTTTAGGATTCTTTCTCACTTAACACCAATCTTATTAGAAATGTAACTTTGTGCAGAAGATGTTACTATAGTGTTATTTAGAAGAAAAAAAGTGTACTTTGTCAGGCGCCAAAAGGATGACGGGATGTCTCCCTGCTCCAGTGAGCTCTGCTGGCAGGTCTTGCTCACTGTTGGAGGAACGGGAGCCAAATTAGAGGAAACATATCTATGGTTGTTCAGCAATGAAACATTCATGGCATAATGGGGATTGTCCTTCCCTGTGAAAAGAATAACAGCTGGGGTTTACTTTCTCACTTTTAGATAATGTAATACAATCTTTAAACCCATCAGAAGTGTAGTGCAGTCCTCCATGAAAATATTGGTCCATGTTATTTATGGCTGCATAATGTTGACCACTAGTTCCAACTTGTGATGAGAAGGTCTTGATGAAACGATCAAGTCAACATTTTGTTAGACATTTCAGAGATAGCATTAACAATTGTACATGAGACAGTGCTTCCAGATATTGAGGTATCTTCCTTCTGAGATATGTAAAAAAATATATATATATGGTGTGTGTATGTAACGGATGTGAAATGGCTAGCTAGTTAGCGGGTACGCGCTAGTAGTGTTTCAATCAGTTACGTCACTTGCTCTGAAACCTAGAAGTAGTGTTGCCCCTTGCTCTGCAAGGGCCGCGGCTTTTGTGGAGCGATGGGTAACGACGCTTCGTGGGTGTCAGTTGTTGATGTGTGCAGAGGGTCCCTGGTTCGCGCCCGAGGTCGGGGCGAGGGGACGTACTAAAGTTATACTGTTACATGTACTCACATGAAAGGTATCCATGATTCTAGATTAAGCCAATCGTGTACGTGATTACCATCCTATGGGTCAGCAATGGAATGATTGCTACACAGCTTTCAGAAGACTTTATGTCTTGAGCCTGGATGAATCATTGAAATACAAGTAATATTGTGAATTTGTGATGCATAATTGCCATTATAATTTGGAATATTCCATCAAAGTTATTTGTTTTGACAGTCAAAACAAGTCAATCTTACAATTAATCACTTGAATTGAGTAACTTGAGTTGACGGAAGTAGCAACTTTATATTCTGACCTAGACACTGACTTGTGCAATGCCTAATACATAATCTATGCATGTTATTGGCCATTGGACTGCTCAGTCAAAACAACAAACTTTTACGATTAATCACTTGACTGGAACGGAACTACTGTTCGGAACTAAAGCTATAGCTTGACGCATATCCTTACCTTGAACAAGCGTATCCAAAAGGCCTATCCAGTCGTGCTTGAAGATACCTTTAGGCGCAGTACGGGTTGAGACACGCTCGGTATTGTGAATCTGTAACACTGCTATAAAAGCACGTTTTCATTTATAATTTACATTGTAGAATGACCTGCAAGCCAATCAGAATCTAGTTTTAAACAATACCGTGGGTTCCATGGAACGTCACAAACATATTAGGCCACTTGCGTCACAGATTACAGTCACTGAACATGGGTTTAATAGCTATATTGGCTATATGTACAGTATATGCACATCGTATTGAATTGAGATTACATTTACTGCACCACTGTAATTATGTAGCCTAATCCTATGAGGATCATATGTGAAATGTCAGAATCATGGCACATGAAAACATAATTAAATTGACTGCAGATTATAAAATTCACTGTGACACAATATCCATGTAATTTCAATTAAATGACGTTGAACCAACGTGGAATAAACATTGAATTGATGTATGTGCCCAGTGGGAAGTGATTAATTCGAAATGATTGAATACATACAGTATTACAAAGAAAGAGATACAAAAATTGCTTCGAAAAACTCTAATTTCCCTGGGCCACCCAAACGTAAAATGTATGTACGGATTACTGTACATCGTTTTGGATGAAATCTCTGACTCGCACATATGTACAATCTCGCGATGTTTATTTCTGGCGCTTTCACGTTTGCGGGATTTTGTGAAGTAAATGATGCGCAGGAGTGCGCCATGAAATCAGTGACATGGTCAAGATTGCGCAATGGGAGGGTGTAACATTTCTAGCTGAGGAACAATTTTGGGGGTTTTCTCACAAAGTTTATAGTTTTAGACTGCAGTTGCAATTTGGTTTTTTCACAAAAAATGATATCTAACCATACAATTAATAATTTTGTAATTAATCAAACCATTGACATATATTTTTGACTATTTCCAACGAACAAGCTAGCTATCGAAAAGTGTCAGCGTGTGTAGTTAAATTAGCCTGCTAACGTCTTCATAGCTAGTAGCGTGTAATCAAGACATGACCAAACTGTTGCTGAGATAGTGGATGTTGAAACTTCCAAGGAGGAAAAAAGGCATTGTTGAAACTCACTCATATGCTTGCGGTGTAAAAAAGGGGGGTGAATGCGATTCATACCCGAATACCCCAACCAAGAGCAGCTTCCAAAGAAGCTGAGAAGTGAACCATCAATGAGCCAGCTACAGGAAGGACATCGTTCGCATCCTCACGGCTAAAATCAAAGAGAGCGCAGATGACATCATGAATTTGGTGTAAAAGAACACAATCAGTATCGTTAACCTGAGGAAATCGATTGATTTCAGTGCTGACGAAGTAAAAACTCTGAAGCAGCAGAACGCAACATTGAACATTCAGGTTGCAAAGCAGGAGAAGAAACTCACTGAAATGGAGTCAAAGGTAAACGAGAATTACCGGTATAGTCGGAGATGGAGTCTTCGAATTTATGGAATAGCAGAAAAATCTGACGAGAACATCAAAGCAAGAGTGAAGGACATTTGCAGGTCAATAGTCCCGGAGGAGGAGCGTTAGGTACAGCAAATGTAGTGATGTAGTGCACCGCCTGGGTAGGCTAAGAGATGGGGAAAACAACCAGCCACCACGACCAGTGATCATGAGATTCATCTTCCGGACAGCGAGGGATATGACATGGAAAAGTGCAAAGAAAAATGACTATTTTAAAGAAGAACAACCTGAGGTTCAAGGAGGATCTGACAGCATTTGACAAAGAAGCTCTGAATCGTCTGTGGCCGATAATTGAGAGAGCAAGGAAGGAAGGGAAAAGTGCATACTTTGCGGGAGCTAAGGCTTTTGGTAATGGAAGGGAAATTCACGCTGACGCCTAGTTTGTTGACTGCTGGACTTGTCAAGTGAGTTGTGCAGGACTGAGTTTTATTTGCTAATTTGATAAAACTAGATATTTCTTGAGGAAAGAGCATTGTTTGTGTGAGCCAAACTTTTTTTTATATATATATATTTTTTTATGGCAGGGAAATTCGCACTGACACTTAATGTTAGCTTGATGGCTATTCGTTTTTACCAATCTATGGTACAATGTTATTTGCAATTGTATAAATATATATAATTTAGATCAACCACTTGCGTGGTGCAAAGGTATGTTTTTGTTTGCAACTAGTAAGACCTTTTCTTTTTATGAGCGTATACAAGTTTAATATTCTTCATATAGTCACTGTGATAGTAAATGTCCATTTCTGTTTTTCCTATTAATGCCAGGGGAATCTGTACTTTTTTTAAAGGGAGATCTTTATTTTTGTATTGTAAGGGTTTCATTCAAGAAACTCATGCCTGTTGCACAGATACTGCGTTTTGGAAGTGTCAATGGTGATGATATGAATGATATTTGGTTTTCATTTGGTACTAATCGGTCAGCAGGTGTCCCTATTTTAAAAGGCAACTTTAAGGCTCATATATTGAGTCATGAAGCAGATAATAAAGGGAGATGGTTGACATCTACCAATAGTATAATCCATGTTCAATTCATTGTTGTAAATACTTATGCTTCCAATAACAAGTCAAGTAACTGTATTTTATTTGGAGACATTGAGAGGAAAATAAGTAAAATTATGTCTAAATTTCCATTGGCCAAAGTAATATGGGGTGGAGATTTTAATACAGTATTACATGATAATCTAGATAGATGGCCTCCTAAGGATAGCAATTCTGTTTGTGAGATAAGGAATATATGTCTAAGGTTAGGTGTTCTAGATATTTGGAGACATAAGAACCCAGATAAGATTATGTTTACATGGAGTACCAAAGATTTATCTATACAATCCCGTATTGATTTCTGGCTGATATCTGCAGATATGGCTGACAAGGTTGATAAAATCAATGGTTCAATCGAGACTGTAACAGACCACAACAGGATCTCAATAAAGATAAATATGCATGGTTTGTCAACCAAAAAAAGTTAAAGGTTACTGGAAAATGAACAAGACTTTACTAGAGAATGAAGTATTTAAGAAGGAAGTAGTGTGACAGGTTAAAGGAAATACTCATAGCCTGTTATACATTAAAAAGTATTAGTAAGTTCATAGTATGTGCGGATCTTAAAACATCTAAGGTTAAGAAGATCATGCATTCAGTATTAGTTGATAGAGATTGATAACATTCATATAATTGTGTTAAAATCCGTCAAGCGTACAAAGGGTACGAATTGTGAGAGGAATGTGTAAACGTTATGTTGATTACTTTATTTTGTCGTGGGTAAAAGTGTTAATCTGTGATCTACTAAATGCTCTTAATCTATGAGCCTGAGATTGATTGCTCTGGTCTCCACTCAAGTTCCCGGAGAAATCGCGGTCTTTTTCTCATTGCACTAAAAGTTTCAATGAGTAAACAATACCGTACCACTCTTGTGATCATTTCTCCCCTTTTTCAGGGGCGTAACAGTAGCAGGAATGAATGATAAATACAGGAATTGTGCCTGTGTTATGAATACGTTTGGAAGTTACTGGGAGCTAATGAAATTTGTTTAAGGCTTTTGGCTATTTCAATGGGGAAAGAAATTGCTCGTGCCAAGAGAGAGAAAGAATATGACATCATAAAGGGAATAATGGATTAAACTAAAAAAAAAAGGAACTAACTAATCAGGAATTACTGGAGCTATCATCATTGCAAATGCAGTTAGACTGTATCTACGAGGAAAAGGCCCGGGGAGCATTTGTAAGATCAAGATGAAAATGGATGGCAGAGGGAGAGAGAAATACAAAATATTTCTTTAATTTAGAAAAAAGTGCAGGCGAAAAGACTTCCATATGTATATTAATGATTAATAATACTCCCAATGAAAATCCAAAAGAAATCTCTCAGCATGTTTCCCAGTTTTATCAGAATCTGTATACATCAGCCCAGCCAACTTCCAATATGGATCTTTTCTTAGACAATGTAGCAAACATTGCTAAGAAGATAATGATTTCAGGGATTTTTGTGATGATGAGTTATCTGAAATTGAGATAAGACTGTATTAAAAGCCTTAAGGACAATAGGTCCCCTGGAAATGATGGTTTAATAAGCGAGATGTATAAATCATTCAACGATAAATTGATTTCTTTCATTCTTGCTATGCTTCCTTACAGCAAGGTGTAATTACTTTGATTCAATGGACATGGGTGGGGGAATATTTGTGTGACGACCTAAAATGGGGACAGAAGCTCATCAGCACCCCATCTTATATGTCCAACCACCCTGAACGTCAGACTCTATTGAAGCACATACAGTGGTGTAAAGTACTTAAGTAAAAATACTTTAAAGTACTACTTAAGTAGTTTTTGGGGGTATCTGTACTTTACTATTTATAGTTTTGACAACTTTTACTTTACTACATTTCTAAGGAAAATAATGTACTTTTTACTCCATACATTTTACCTGACACCCAAAAGTAATCGTTACAATTTGAATGGCTAGCAGGACAGGAAAATTGTCGGTTGGATGTACTGCCAAATTCTCTAAATTGACTTATGGTAGAGAAATGATCATTCAATTCTCTGGCAGCAACTCTGGTGGACATTCCTGCAGTCCGCATACCAATTGCACAATCCCTCAGAACTTCAGACGTCTGTGGCATTGTGTTGTGACAAATATGCACATTTTAGTGGCCTTTTGTCCCCAGCAAAAGGTGCACCTGTATAATGATCATGCTGTTTAATCAGCTTCTTGATATGGTGCACCTTTCAATGTGGATGGATTATCTTGGCAATGGAGAAATGCTCACAATTTTTTTTTTTTGGCGTATAGAACATTTCCGGGATCTTTAATTTCAGCTCATGAAACATGGGACCAACCTTTTACATGTTGCGTTTTTTTGTTCAGTATAGTTTATTACAAATATAGCCGTATACAGTCCTCCAGATATCTGTTGACAAGGACATACATCACTGTGTATTTGTTACTCTGTACATAAAAAATGTAAAAATATTAAAAATAAAAATAAAAAATTGTTGCCATTTTCCATTGTTACTAACTTGTACTGGTTAAAAGTATGATTAAAGAAGAAGAAAAAACGTGTATGTTTTGCAAACCATGTTTAGTATATCTGAGAGAGACAATGACAAATTCATGGTTCAACAAGATATTATAGTCATCAAAAGGGTAGAATTTTAGCATTGATATACTTATGATACAGTACTTTACAGCTTTGATTGGTCACAGAATATATGACATGAAGGGGTGATGTAATTATCTGAATTACTGTAGATTTGAATAGTTTAGTTAATCAAAAGTGAAGTATGGTTATAGGTCCAATGGGTGTATTGTATCTTTGTATCTTTTGGAACAATGGCAATTAAGTTGATTAAAATTAAGTAGAATAGATAGATGGGCTACGACTGGTGTCACAGGCATCACAGGTCTTGACCACCATGTTGCGATGCTTCTTTAGGATCACGTTGTTGTTGTCAGCGTAGAAGAGTACAGAGATGGGACTGAGCTTGGTGGGTGCGCAGCACGCTTTGGGAACCTCATCTGGCTTCAGAAGGTGAACCTGCCATTGAAAACGGTAAATCAGACTCATTCATACATGCACTTTCATATAGTCAATGATAATATCCTGTTATAAAAGAGATATGGGTTATTTAAGCAATAAGGCCCAAGGAGGGGTGGTATATTGGCCATATACCACAAACCTCAGAGGTGCCTTATTGCTATTAGAACACCTACTCATTCAAGGGTTTTTCTTTATTTTTACTATTTATTTTATTTATTTAACCAGGAGGGGCTCATTGAGATTTAAAAACTCTTTTTCAAGAGCGTCCTGGCCAAGATAGGCAGCACCAAGTCATTACAAAAATTACAGACAAACAACATGAAAAACTACAAGTAATCTAGTAGAAACCATTGAATTCACAAGAGTATAACAAAAATCAAAAACAGCAAATTAAAAACATTGACAGGTCAGGGAATCAGTCTCAAGATCATTCATCAGTGATTTAAAAATACCAATCGGGACAAGTTCTTCTAGTTTAAAAGTATTTTGTAAGCGTTCCAAGACGATGGCGCAGAGTACATAAAAGCTCTTTTACCAAATTCAGTTCGGACATTTGGAACAGTTAGCAGGATAAAGTCCAGCGAACGAAAAGAGTACCCACCACATTTCTGAACAATAAAAATGCCCAAATAAAAAAAGTAGTAAACCCAAAATGGCTTTATAAATCAAAGTATACCAGTGACTGAGCCTACAAGTGACTAGAGAAGGCCAGCCAACCCTGGTATACAAAGTGCAGTGGTGAGTAAGGGTTTTGCAGTTTAAAATAAATCTCAAAGTACCATGGTAAAGGGTGTCAATTGATCTCAAACACTGAGCGGAAGCATTCATTTATAAAATATCCCCATAGTCTAGTAAAGGCATAAATGTAGCTGATACTAGCCTCCTTCTGGCTTCAAAGGAAAAACAGGCCTTATTCCTAAAATAAAATCCCAATTTCAGCTTCAATTTTTTTGTAAGTTGTTGAATATGCAATTTAAAAGAGAGGCCGTCATCAATTAAAATTCCAAGATATGTATATGAGGTTACAACCTCAATCTCCTTGCCCTGAAAGGTAGCAATAGGTGAAAGGTTCAGAGGTCTATTTCTTGCTTTAGAAAACACCATTAGTTTAGTTTTGTCAG
Source organism: Salvelinus namaycush (assembly GCF_016432855.1). Classification (NCBI taxonomy): domain Eukaryota; kingdom Metazoa; phylum Chordata; class Actinopteri; order Salmoniformes; family Salmonidae; genus Salvelinus; species Salvelinus namaycush. Next base: position 28,610 of record NW_024058055.1, read on the forward strand.
TATTGAGGATAAGCTTCAATTGACACTGTGTGTATGTTGAACAGTATAAAAAGCCGTTTGCAAGTTCTGGAAAGCTTTTGTAAGAGACGAGGCACAACAGTAAATAACTGTATCATCAGCATAAAAATGAAGTTGCGCATTTTGGACATTTTTGTCTAAATCATTTATATAAATAGTGAATAAGAGAGGACCAAGTACAGAGCCTTGGGGCACACCATTAAAGACAGACAATTTAACAGACATAAGCCCATTAAATTGAGTGCACTGAGTTCTATCAGACAGAGAGTTAGCAAACCATGCAACTGCATGCTCTGAAAGACCTACACTCGACAAGCTCTGCCTTAGTATAGCATGATAAACTGTATCAAAAGCCTTAGAGAGATCAATAAAAAGTGAGACACAGTGCTGTTTTTTGTCAACGGCTTCAGTGATATCATTTAAAACCTTCATGGCTGCTGTAATTGTGCTATGCTTCTTCCTGAAGCCCGATTTGGTACATTGATAAAATAGAGTTAGTAAATTAAAACTCTTTTAGCTGTTCACTCACAAGGGTGTCAAGTATTTTCACCAGGGGTGACAGCTTTGAGATTGGCCTATAATTATTTAAAATAGTTTTTAAAAGTGGTAGTACAAATGCTGATTTCCAGAATTTCATTACATTCCAGGGTTAGATTGAACAGATATTTAAGTGGTTCAGCTATGAAATCAGCTGCCAGATTTAAAAAGCAGGGATCCAAAAGATCAGGATCTGCAGGCTTTCTCTGATCTAAGAATTTCAGGGCTTTATGTACCACCTGCACTGAGAATGGCAAAAAGCTAAAAGTTTGACCAGCTCTCACTGGTTCATCCACACAGGGTTGTACAGAGACAGAGGACACTGAAACAAACAGCCTACCAAATGATACAAAGTGCTCATTGAAACAATTCAGCATTTGTTTTGTCATATACAGCAAGAGAGTCCTTCAAAACACATGACGGTAATTCATTAACATTACTGTTATCAGACATAGACTTAATAGCCTTCCAAAACTTTCTAGGGTCATTCAGGTTATCAGTGGTAACAGACATAAAATATTCAGACTTGGCCTTCCTGAGAAGAAAAGAACACTTGTTTCGTAACTGCCTAAAAATAAGCCAATCAGCATCAGAACATGATTTCCTTGCTTTAGCCCAGGCTAGATTATGGTTGTGAATAATACAAGACAGCTCAGAAGAAAACCATGGATTATCCCGCCCTTTAACCCTGAACCTGCGGAATGGGGCATGATTGTTTACTATTTGGAAAAGACCATCATGAAAGAATATCCAGGCAGTTTCCACATCAGGGATAAGCTCAATCTTGCTCCAGTCAAAATAAAACAAATCATGAAAGAAAGCCTGCTCATTAAAACACTTCAAATTTCTCTTACGAATAAAACGTGGGTTTGTCTTAGGAACCTTAGTATTTCTAACATCAACAACAGCACAATGGTCACTTAAATCATTACAAAAAACACCAACCGCAGAATATTTATGTGGAACATTTGTTAATATCAAATCAATCAGGGTAGATTTATCTGAGCATTTAAGATTTGGGCGAGTGTGTGAGTTAATCAACTGGGTAAGATTCATAGAATTACAAAACATTTTTAAATCATCAGACACCGGCTTTAACCAACACCAGTTGAGATCACCAATCAAGATCATTTCACTGTAAAGAAGTTTAGACATAAGGTGCGTCAAAGAAGAAAATGCTATTTTCTACATTGTTGAATAATAGTGAAGACATCAAAACTATGAAATAACACATGGAATCATGTAGTAACCAAAAAAGTGTGAAACATATCAAAACATATATATTTGAGATTCTTCAAATAGCCACCCTTTACCTTGATGACAGCTTTGCACACTCTTGGCATTCTCTTAACCAACTTCACCTGGAATGCTTTTCCAACAGTCTTGAAGGAGTTCACACATATGCTGAGCACTTGTTGGCTGTTTTTCCTTTACTCTGCGGTCCTACTCATCTCAAAACATCTCAATTTGGTTGAGGTCGGGGGATTGTGGAGGCCAGGTTATCTAATGCAGCACTCCGTCACTCTCCTTCTTGGTAAAATAGCCCTTACACCGCCTGGAGGTGTGTTGGGTCATTGTCCTGTTGAAAAACAAATTAATTCTCCTGAGTGGCGCAGTGGTCTAAGGCAAGCTGTGCAGTTAGAGATCCTGGTTGGAGTCCAGACTCCGTCGCAGCTGGTCGCGACCGGGAGACCCATGGTGCGGCACACAATTGGCCCAGCGTCGTCCGGGTTAGGGGAGGGTTTGGCCGGCAGGGATGTTCTTGTATCATCGAGCTCTACTGACTCCTGTGGCGAGCCGGGCGCAATGCACACTGACAGGGTTGTCAGGTGTATGGTGTTTCCTCCGACCCATTGGTGCGCCTGGCTTCCGGGTTACGAAGGCATTGTGTCAAGAAGCAGTGCGGCTTGGCTGGGTTGTGTTTTGGAGGACGCGCAGCTCTCGACATTCGCCTCTCCCGAGTCGTACGGGAGTTGCAGCGATGAGACAAGACTGTAACTACCAATTGGATACCACGAAAAAGGTGTAAAAGTAACAAACAAGTTATTTTTTTTATAATAATTTATTAAAACAAATGATAGTCCCACTAAGCCCAAACCAGATGGGATGACGTATAGCTGCAGAATGCTGTTGTAGCCATGCTGGTTAAGTGTGAATTCTAAATAAATCACAGACAGTGTCAACAGCAAAGCATCCCCACACCATAACACCTCCTCCTCCTCCATACTTTATGGTAGGAAATACACACCCACACCGCATCTCACAAAGACATGGCAGTTGGAACCAAAAATCTCACATTTGGGCTCCAGACCAAAGGACAAATTGATTGTGTTTCATGGCCCAAGTAAGTCTCTTATTATTATTGGTGTCCTTTTAATAGTGGTTTCTTTGCAGCAATTCAACTATAAAGGCCTGATTCACACAGTCTCCTCTGAACAGTTGATGTTGAGATGTGTCAGTTACTTGAACTATGTGAAGCATTTATTTGGGCAGCAATATCTGAGGCTGGTAACTCTAATGAACTTATCCTCTGCAGCAGAGGTAACTCTGGGTCTTCCATTGCTGGGGTGGTCCTCATGAGAGCCAGTTTCATCATAGCGCTTGATTGTTTTTGCAACTACACTTGAAATATTCCGTATTGACTGACCTTCATGTCATAAAGTAATGATGGACTGTTGTTTCTCTTTGCTTATTTGAGCTGTTCTTCTCTTTGTTTATTTGAGCTGTAATATGGACTTGGTATTTTACCAAATAAGGCTATCTTCTGTATACCCCCCCACCTTGTCAAAACACAATTGATTGTGTCAAACGCATTAAAAAGGAAAGAAATTCCACTTTTAAGAAGGCACACCTGTTAATTGAAATGCATTCCAGGTGACTTTCTCATGAAGCTGGTTGAGAGAATGCCAAGAGTGTGCAAAGCTGTCATCAAGGCAAAGGGTGGCTACTTTGAAGAATCTAAAATATATTTGGATTTGTTTAACACTTTTTTGGTTACATGATTCCATATGTGTTATTTCATTATTTTTCTTCAATGTAGAAAATAGTAAAAATAAAGAAAAACCCTTGAATGAGTAGGTGTCCTAAAACGTTTAACCGGTAGTGTAGAGCCTTCAGTGCTTTTTTTCCGTGGGCTGTGGCCCCCCTTGTCTGAATTTGGTCAATATGTCCTCCAGAATACTTTATAGCCCACTGTGGCAAAGACTATACTTTCAGGAGTTAAACACAAAAAAAGAAATCACCTTGTTTGTCTCATTCTTACAATCTAGCTAGTGACTTTATAAAACACAATATTTGGTATTTGTATTTTATATTATGCCAACGATATAGGAAAGCATCTGGTGGCAAAATAACCAAAAACATAAAATGATGAATTAATTCAAGGTTTACAAATATGCCCAATCAATAGAACATTGTCAGAAAACAATAGTCTAAACCCAATGTCTCTACCATATATGGTTGAAAAGTTACCGACGATTTACTGAGAATTTAACCTCACAACACCAAATATGGAACACATACAACCAAGTGCGGTGCAGTCTAAACTAGTAATGGTCACAGCAAATGATCGTTATTATTTCATCAACACTGTCAAGTACAGGTGTATGAATGTTATAATATTGTAGAGAACAATGTTACGCACGCCTCTGAAGAGGGAACGCAACACCCTGCTACAACTCAACTCCCCGTGAAGTGAAAGAGGTATGGACTGTAGGTGTGAGAAAGGACAACAAAAGGCAGAATTGACCGTTTACTAGGATTTTATTCCTTACACGGTAATATGGGGAAAAGGGGCTGGACGGAACCAAAGCAAAGAAAGTAAATGTCAAAGCCCCCCTCTCCTATCTAACCTGCCTACCCACTACGTACCTAACTTAGCACCACCTGGTGCTCTAACCAAAATACAGGGAGTGGTCCGCCCAGGTCTTACCTAGTGTGCCTAGACAGTGAATATACTACTATGTATGCCCACGGGCCTCTTGCCTAAGCACTCCCTAGGTGCCTTCCCCTTCCCCCCTGGGAACAAATGAAACAGGATAACAAACAATTTCAATAATCAAAACAGTGCGTCCTATTGACACACAGACATAATCAATCAGCTCCCTCAGCAACAACTAACTCAGTTAATTACCCACAGCCATTGGCCTCCTCTCTCAGCAAAAATCTCTTTTCACAATCAATCTCCCTCTGCATTCATTCCTCTTTTTCTCCTGAACAGAACACTGGCTTTTATATAGCTTCAGGAGGCTAATTGGATACAGCTGCGTCTTGACGAGGGGGCGGGGTCAGCTCCAATTAGCCATGGAGTCGACCAATCAGCTGCTTGGGGAGAATTCAGGAAGCCATCTCCTGAAAAACACACTCTCAAATACAAACTACAACACAGAAACTGGGGAACGTAACAAACAAGCTAATGATTAATTCTATGTAATTTCTAATGACATCAGGCAAAATTTCTAATGACATTTGGACATGAATTTCGTAGCTCCCTCTTGAATTGACCCTTTTTCTCTCTACATTGTATAGCAAGTAAGTGAACATGTAAAAATAATATATGTCATTCATCAGACGCTTTTATCCAAAGCGACTTACAATAAAACCTGCTGTCGTTTATGTATGGGTGGTGACGGGAATCGAACCCACTACCCTGGCGTTACAAGCGTCATGCTCTATCATGGTCATGGTTGCACCTCAGCCACACTCAAGGTCCTAAACAATACTGTGCAGCCATATTCATTGACCTGGCCAAGGCTTTTGACTCTGTCAATCACCACATCCTTATCGACAGACTCAACAGCCTTGGTTTCTCAAATGATTGCCTCGCCTGGTTCATCAACTACTTCTCCGATAGAGTTCAGTGTGTAAAATCGGCTTCCTGTAGTCCGGGCCTCTGGCAGTCTCTATGGGGGTGCCACAGGGTTCAATTCTTGGGCCGACTCTCTTCTCTGTATTCATCAATGATGTCGCTCTTGCTGCTGGTGAGTCTCTGATCCACCTCTACGCAGATGACACCATTCTGTATACTTCTGGCCCTTCTTTGGACACTGTGTTAACTACCCTCCAGACGAGCTTCAATGCCATACAACTCTCCTTCCGTGGCCTCCAACTGCTCTTAAATACAAGTAAAACTAAATGCATGCTCTTCAACCGATTGCTGCCTGCACCTGCCCGCCCGTCCAGCATCACTACTCTGGACGGTTCTGACTTAGAATATGTGGACAACTACAAATACGTAGGTTTCTGGTTAGACTGTAAACTCTCTTTCCAGACACATGTATATCTCTCTGGTCACCCCCAAAACCAATTCTTCCACTGGCTCCAGGTCATCTACAAGACCCTGCTAGGTAAAGTCCCGCCTTATTTCAGCTCGCTGGTCACCATAGCAGCACTCACCCGTAGCACGAGCTCCAGCAGGTATATCTCACTGGTCATCCCCATAGCCAATTCCTTCTTTGGCCGCCTCTCCTTCCAGTTCTCTGCTGCCAATGACTGGAACGAACTACAAAAATCTCTGAAACTGGAGACACTTATCTCCCTCACTAGCTTTAAGCACCAGCTGTCAGAGCAGCTCACAGATCACTGCACCTGTACATAGCCCGTCTATAAATAGCCCAAACAACTACCCCATCCCCTACTGTATTTATTTTATTTATGTTGCTCCTTTGCATCCCAGTATTTCTACTTTGCACATTCATCTACTGCAAACCTACCATTCCAGTGTTTTTAATTGCTATATTGTATTTACTTCGCCACCATGGCCTATTTATTGCCCTTCTACCTCCCTTATCTCACCTAATTTGCTCACATTGTATATAGACTTGTATTTCTAGTGTATTATTGACTATGTTTGTTTACTCCATGTGTAACTCTGTGTTGTTGTATGTGTCGAACTGCTTTGCTTTATCTTGGCCAGGTCGCAGTTGTAAATGAGAACTTGTTCTCAACTTGCCTACTTGGTTAACTAAAGGTGAAATAAAAAATTAAAAAATATCAACTGAGCTACGAAGAAGCACGTCGACGCCACTAGAATAATGACAAGCAATTTTAACGGATTCTAAAGGGAATCATAGAATTCCAAACTAATTTTTATGGCATCACAGTTGTCAATTTTGTAAACAATCATTTTCGAACGTGTGTTGCCAAGAGACATCTAACCGACGTTCTATGGAACGTTTTCTGTGCGAAAACAACTTCAGTTTGCTGCTGACAACAAACTTGTTTGATTTTTGACACCTGAGATAGAACAATCGACTGGAAAATGCCTGGGTGCTTTTCAAGACTGGCGGAGAGAGTGCGTGGACGTCGGCGGCCTAATGCGTCGACAGGTTGTTCAAATTCATTTGTGGCTTGTTTTTCTTGTCTTTTTCTGTTTTGCAGGGTTCGTGATTGTCGACAGGTGGACAGCGACTTCGAAGAGGGTATGTGGAGTTTAAAACTCTTATTTTACTACATTTAACAATGTCATTATAATTTGCGAAATGTTGTGTATTTCTATAATTCAGACTTGGCAAAAATGCTTGTGCTAGAGATGTTGTAGCTAGCTAGCTTGCTAGCTAACATTAACTTTAGTAACTGTTGCTAAGCGATCGACTTTTGCTTCCTAGCTAGCTAGTATTAGCAATCTTGCTACGTTTTATGTCCTAACAATTGTTTATTTTATATTGCAATGTTCCTCATTTTAGAAACAACTGTCCTGGATGAGGTCCAGTTGGATGTGCCATTGGATGATGTGCCAGATGTTCCACAGCTGCCAGTCCTCCTTGATGTCCAGAATGCTGCTATCATCCCTGAGGATGTGCCAGATGTGCAGACTATCCTTGAGGTACAATTTTCTGAAAGTTTGGGGTTTTATGTTTGAAAAATATCCCAGATATTCAAGTTGTGTCTCTTTGACATGAAACAAATATCTTGTCTGCTTTCTGCTTTAGAAGGCCACTGGCAATTGGCAGTTGATTCCGATTAGGTTCAGCCCCCTGTACTGTGGGCCTGTTGTGATCAGGGTAAGAGACCCCCCACACGCACACACATCACGGTTACTATGTTTACAGTTTCCAACATGAATGTATTGTAATGTGCAGAACAATGCCGGTCCGGTGGTTAAAGCTTGGAGAACTTTCCAGTTCATCAGCCCCATCATCACCTACATGCGTGGGGGATCCCAGGTATGTGTCTTTGTAACTTCCTAATCTACATTGTCAGTGTGTCACAGCGATTGCTGAAGTGGTTTTGTTGATGTTGTCTTGTTGTTTATCTCAACAGCAGGTGGTGGTGAGGATGCACCACGTTAGTAGGGTGAGAGGCCTGGAGACTCAACTGGTGTGGGCCATCTCCAAGGAGACAGCCAGGCTTAGTCCAAAGGGCATCCCCTACTGTGCCACCAAAGTGCAGTCCATCACTTGGATCCAGGTAAGACGTAAATACTACTGAAATAGTATTAAATTAGATTTTTCTTCACTTATTCCATTTGGCCTTAAAATGTATTCTCTCTCTGTCAGCGTGTGGCTGGCAGGGTGACCCACTATGTGTCTCACCTCCGCCACGAGACGTCTGTGGACGTGACGCTTGGCTGCTACCAGGTAAATAAACGATTTCCTATGTATATAGACTAGACATTACTGGGCATTTTTGCATTAGATTTGGTGTGTTTTCTAATATTGTGTGTGTGGTAAACAGGTGTGTTGTGTGTTTTGAGCAGCAGACTGATGTCTCAGTGGTGTACGCCACTCTCCACATGGGGCTGGACGGGCTTCTCTCCTCTTCAGCGTGGTCGGAGGCTGCCTCCTTCTCTACGCCCACCACTCAGCAGTTCACTGACCCAGAGCCTGAGGGCCACAACTGCTATAAGGTCAGACGTTACACACACATACTATTGACTAAGAGCATTAAGATCCTTCCATTGACCGATTGTTTGTTATGTCATTGCATTGGTCACTGATTTTGAATGCTTGTTTTGTTGTCGTAGGGCTGGGAGGAGGACCTGCTGCCTGAGGAGAGGGAGGTTCCTCTGCTAAAGTGAGTTCCTCTAAATGTCTGTGTAGTCTGGGCTTGTCAGATGCTGAAGGATAGTGGTCATAATGCTGTTATCCCCCATTGATTCTAATGGTTGACATGCTCCATTCCCTCCCTTTCACAGCCTCTACCTTACCACCAAGAGAGTGGAGGACATCGCCCTGAGGCTCGTCTCCCTGCGCCAGGCCTTCACTGTGAGTGGACCCACTTTTCTTTTTCTCTCTGTGACTTCTTGTTCTGTCTCCTAGAGGAAGATGCCTCACCCTAACTCTTCCCTCTCCACTAGACCCTGCTTGGTTCCACCCTGAGCAGGAACCATCTGTTTGTGGCGGGAAAGGTCCTCCTGGGCGCACTGGTTCAGGCCAACCACATGGTAACTCACTAATTCATTCTCTTTCAAGGGAAAGAGAGCGTCCCTGAGGGGAAATGTGTTCTGTTCACTAAGATGCTCTTTTCTTTGTCATAGGACGAGGCCAAGTTCATCCGTACTTATAACGACTTTGTGGACTACCTGAGTGACCCCTCCAAGCGGAATGACATTGAGAGGGAGCTGGCTGAGGCAAAGGTGAGTTCATTAACTCTTTCAAGTCTCACTAAGTTCTTCCACATGCATGTCTTTTATACATCACAGTAGCTGATCTATATGAAATCATTCCTATTTTCTCCAAACGTGTTTTCTTGTCCTAGATCCATCATGTGAACATGATAGATGTCGTCTTTGAGCTGGTGCTGTTTGGGATGATGACAGCTCAGAAGTCCCTGATGGTGGTAAGTAGCATCTCACTGGTACATGTTTTGATATCTATTAGCAGTTTCACTTAAATTCCTCTTCTCTTCTATTATCTCCTCTTTTCTCCTCCTTTGTTTCCTTTAGCACCCCGGTGGGTTTGTGGAGCATCTGTACGCTCTCCTGTACTCCTTCCTGCCCACTGCTGCCAACATGGAGCCAGAGGCTGACAGATACCTGCTGCTGCTCAATGTAAGAGTCAAGAGGTTACTTCCTGTTTACTTCCATATTCTTAGTGTACTTCCTTATTCATGGTTAACCAGGTTCCAATGTCATTTTAGGGGGAGTATTTCTAATTGTTTCTCTCCTCTTGATAAGCTAGTAACTCAGAGCCATTTTCTATGTGTTGTGTGGTGTTCTCTTCAGGGCGGGCTGATGGCTCTGCTAGATGACATGTTTGGCCAGCAGCTGGCCTGGTACTTTAACCCAGAGTCTCTGGTCACGGAGCTCTCCAGCCTCCTGGAGTACCACTTGGAGAACCTCATGGCCAGCATGTAGTCCTACTGCAGGGACCATACTCCTTTCTCATTCTCTCTCTCTTTTGAAGGAATTAAGGACTTGAAGTGCTTTGTTGATCCCTGATTAGTTAACACCCATTAATTTAATGTATTCTCTTGTTTTCTCTCCCCACAGGATTCTTGTGACACTTTGTCACCCAAGAGGGATCCAGACACCAATGCACTACATTACTTTGCACTGAATTTGACATTTTTAAATAAAATAAGTTGTAGTTCAAAAACATTTTTGTTTCCGTCTTTTCATCTATTTGATTTTATGACCATTTCCTCTTCCTAGAGGTATAATGCTAATATTAGATTATTACATGAACAATGATGCTTTATTATCTGCATATGGAAATAAAAAAACAATGTTTAGTTGATTTACAGATACTACAGGCCCACACTTTATATGGTTTTGTACTGTGGTTTGTGATACTGTACTATTTCAAAACATATAGGACTACATACACTGAGTGCACAAAACATTAGGAACGTCTTCCTAATATTGAGTAGCACACCCTTTTTCCCTCAGAACAGCCTCAATTCGACGGGGCATGGACTCTACAAGCTGCACTAAGCGTTCCACAAGGATGCTGGCCCATGTTGTGTCAAGTTGACTGGACGTCCTTTGCGTGGTGGACCATTCTTGATACACATGGGAAACTGTTGAGCATGAAAAAAAACAGCAGTGTTGCAGTTCTTGACACACATAACCCGGTGCGCCTGGCACCTACTACCATACCCCGTTCAAAGGCACTTAAATCTTTTGTCTTGTCGAATCACCCTCTGAATGACACACACAATCCATGTCTCAATTCTCTCAAGGTTTTAAAATCTTTCTTTAACTCCCCTTCATCTACACTGATTGAAGTGGATTCAACAAGTGACATCAATAAGGGGTCATAGCTTTCACTTGGTCAGTCTGTCATGGAAAGAGCATGTGTCCTCAATGTTTTGTATTATCAGTGTGTGTAGTAACCTGGTACAGTATAACGTTTACCACTAGAGGGGGTAATTGCTTCAGTCTTGAATGTTACTTCTCCCTATCCCTACTCTACATTAACAGTCTGCCATTGTAGACTCCGGTAACTTGGGTATCTTAGTTTTTTTTATATTTGCCATTAATGTCTGAACCATTTACCATCTTTCCCACTGAAACCAGTAATGTTAGCGTTCATGTGAGAGAGGGTGTAGTAGTGCATACTGACCACTAGTTGGATCATAGTGTGGGTGGTGGAGTTCATGCAGGAACACAGAGGGTAGAGGCATTCTCCATCACAGTAGAAGGCAGAGTAACCCGTAGGAGCCAATACCCAGTCCTAATGGAGAGAAATACCATAGAAATCGAATGACAAGATTAGATGAATGACTAGAATAGACTCTTTCAATGAGAAATGATAAAGAATCCAAAGAACATACTCTACAATGCACATCCTACACAAATACCTTGCTTCCCTAAAAATACTGTGTGTTACAGCAAATAAGGTGGTACAATGTTAGCTCATGAATATCTATTCAGTACAATGAGTAGTTAAGAGAGATAGAATCTCACCTTCCAGCCTTGTTCACTGAATCTCACATATAATTCATGTCTCTTACAAGTCTGACACCCACACATGGCTGTGATCTGAAAGGGACCAAAAAATATGTTATGAACCAGGAAAGACTAATGTACACTTTGGATGCATTGGATGACATGTAAACTCAACTTAAGTAATTTTGTAATTGGGATGAACTCTCCCTTTAAATTGTGTATAAAACAAGTTTAACTACAAGACGAAAAACCAGTGTTGTCCCCCTGACCTTGTATGTATACTGGGCAAGGGCAGGTCGTATTTGGGCTTCTTCTTATGGGGGTTGGGTTTCAGGGCGCCTGGGGGGCGACAGGGGACCTGGCTGACCCTGAAGAAGTTGGTTAGATGAGTCCTTGAAGGCTTATATCTATGTTTTGGAATGTTGGATGTTGATTTTGGGAGGCTTCCATCATGGAAAAGGGACCAGACCACTTTTTTTGTTAGTTAACCTAAATGAATCACGACCCTCTATAGAATAACAACAGTTGACTGCTATTTAAGTAATAGTTTGACTGTCAAATCCATGTATTGGTGTGTGGCCATTGACTTTTATGGAGAGACCGGCCCAAATTTTCTGTGCCATTTCCTGGGCATTTCATTACCTCCGCGTTCGAAGTTCTGTGCGTTCTAAGTTCTGCGCATCCCAGCGCTTGGAAAAATCAATGGTACAAAACCTAAGATATTGATCTTTTAAGAGGTGCGTAACAGGCTGCAGGGAAGTCAGGCACAGGAGAGCAGAACTGGGTAATAACCGAAGCAGTTTAATGAGTAAAAAACCAACGGCTCCCAGAACAACAAAATATGGGTTGAAATAATCCATCGCAAACCAGTCTGAAGTGCACATACACTTTACAACAAACAATTCCACACACAGACATGGGGGGAACAGAGGGTTATTTACACGTCAAGTAATGAGGGAATGTAAACCAGGAGTGTGGGAAAACAAGACAAAACAAATGGAAAATTATAGGTGGATTGGCGATTGCTAGAAGACCGGTGACGTTGAACGCCGCCCGAACAAGGAGAGGAACCGACTTCGGCGGAAGTCGTGACAGTACCCCCCTCCCTTGACGCGGGGCTCCAGCAGCGCGCCGACACCGGCCTCGGGGACGACCAGGAAGGCGAGGTGCAGGGCGATCCGGACGGAGACGGTGGAACTCCTGCATGATTGAATTGTCCAACACATCCTCCACCAGAACCCAGCATCTCTCCTCCGGACCGTACCCCTCCCACTCCACGAGTTACTGAAGGCCCCTCGCCCGATGCCTCGAATCCAGTATGGAGCGAACGGCATACGCCGGGTCCCCCTCGATGTCCAGAGGGGGCAGAGGAACCTCCCGCACCTCAGACCCCTGGAGCGGACCAGCCACCACCGGCCTGAGGAGACACACATGGATTGAGGGGTTAATACGGTAATCGAGTGGGAGCTGTAACCTGTAACACACCTCGTTCAGTTTCCCCAGGACTTTAAACGGCCCCACAAACCGCGGACCCACCTTCCGGCAGGGCAGGCGGAGGGGCAGGTTTCGGGTCGAGAGCCAGACCGGGCACCGGGACCTCACTGCGGTGACAGTCTGCGCTGGTTTTCTGGCGCAGCACGGCGCACTGAAGGTGAACATGGGAGGCGTCCCATGTCACCTCCGCGCGCCGGAACCAGTCGTCCACCGCAGGAGCCTCGGTCTGACTCTGATGCCAAGGAGCCAGAACCGGCTGATACCCCAGTACGCACTGGAAGGGGGAGAGGTTAGTGGAAGAGTGGCGAAGCGAGTTCTGGGCCATCTCTGCCCAGGGCACGAACGCCGCCCACTCCCCCGGCCGGTCCTGGCAACAAGACCGCAGAAACCTACCCAGCAGACGGAACGTACAGCAGACGGAATGTACAGACACCCAGCGGGACACTGGAGAGGAGCGGGCCCTGCCCATAACGCCTGCTCAATGTCCGCGTCCAGCTCCCATACTACCAGCGCCACCAGGCAGGAGGCCGGGAGTATGGGGGTGGGTTCCATGGGCCGCTCCTCTGTGTCATACAGCCAGGACAGTGCGTCGCCTTGACATTCTGGGAACCTGGTCTGTTCAAAAGGGTGAAAACAAAACGGGTGAAAAACATGGCCCACCTTGCCTGGCGAGGATTCAGTCTCCTCGCTGCCCGGATGTACTCCAGATTGCAGTGGTCAGTCCAGATGAGAAAAGGGTGTTTTGCCCCCTCAAGCCAATGTCTCCACGCCTTCAAAGCCTTGATGACAGCCAACAGCTCCCGGTCCCCCACGTCATAGTTTCGCTCCACCGGGCTGAGCTTCCTCGAGAAGAAGGCACAGGGGTGGAGCTTCGGTGGCGTACCCGAGCGCTGAGAGAGCACGGCTCCTATCCCAGCCTTGGTCCACCTCCACTGTGAACGCCAAAGAGGGATCCGGATGGGCCAGCACGGGATCCGAGGTAAACAGAGCCCTTAGGTGACCAAAAGCCCTGTCCACCTCAGCCGACCACTGCAGACGTACCGGGCCCCCATTCAGCAGTGAGGTAATGGGAGCCCTGACCAAAACCCCGGATAAACCTCCGGTAGTAATTGTCAAACCCTAGAAACCGCTGCACCTCCTTTACCGTGGTGGGAGTCGGCCAATTACGCACGGCTGAAATGTGGTCACTCTCCATCTCCACCCCTGAGGTGGAAATGCGGTACCCTAGGAAAGAGACAGACTGCTGGAAGAACAGGCATTTTTCAGCCTTGACGTACAGGTCATGCTCCAACAGTCGACCAAGCAGCCTGCACACCAGGGACACATGCTCCGCGCGTGCAGATGAGTATATCAGAATGTCATCGATTTACACAACTACACCTGCCCGTGCAGGTCCCTGAAAATCTTGTCTACAAAGGCTTGGAAGACTGATGGAGCATTCATCAACCCGTACGGCATGACGAGGTACTCATAATGCCCTGAGGTAGTACTGAACGCCGTCTTCCACTCGTCTCCTTCCCGGAAACGCAACAGGTTGTAAGCGCTCCTGAGATCTAGTTTGGTGAAGAAGCGCACCCCGTGCATTGACTCAGTCGTTGTGGCTATGAGAGGTAGCGGGTAACTGTACTTCACAGTGATCTGGTTTAGGGCTCGATAGGCAATACATGGGCGCAGACCGCCCTCCTTCTTCTTCACAAAAAAGCAACTTGAGGAGGCGGGTGAAGTGGAGGACCGAATGTACCCCTGATGCAGATATTCGGAGACAATGTTTTCATAGCCGCCGCCTGTGACAGGGGATACACGTGACTCCTGGGAAGTGCAGCCTCTACCAGGAGATGTATCGCACAATCCCTGCAACGATGGGGTGGTAATTGAGTTGCCTTCTTTTTGGAGAAGGCGAGAGCCAAATTAGAATATTCGGGGGGAATGCGCACGGTGGAGACCTGGTCTGGAGTTTCCACCGTAGTAGCACCAACGGAAACCCCTAGACACCTCCCCGAGCACTCTCGCGACCATCCCATGAGAGCCCTTCGTTGCCATGAAACAGTGGGGTCATGACAGGCTAACCAGGGTAGGTCTAGCACCACGGGAAACGCAGGAGAGTCAATGAGGAAGAGACTGAGCGGAAACGGTGGCCTCCCTAATCAACCCTGACCATATTGGTCGACTAAGGCGTGAACTGGAAAGGGCATAGCCACTGGAACAATGGGGATCCCTAAACTATGGGCAAATGATCTGTCTATAAAATTCCCAGCCGCGCCTGAATCGATGAGCGCTTTATGCTGGGAATGCGGGGAAAATTAATCCACCTCTTATTACCATCATTATGATGCCATGGCTCTAGACACTATACATTTAGACAGAAACGCAGTATAACCAGGCGTTGCGTCACCTTGAAATTGACATTTTTATTCAGAGAATTGCAGGGGAAGAGTACAATACAGTACAGGTCAACTAATAGGCAAGAACATAGTCGAGTGCAACAGAGTTATATTAATATTCTTCTTCTATCCATTTCTGGTCCACAAACTTTGAGCTTTAAGTCAAAAAAATAAATAATACAGTGTGTTCACTAAACAGCGCATTGTCGCACCCAAAGCAGTTTCACCGTGATGATAAAGACACATAACTATTCACTGAAAATAAAAGAAAGAAAACAAATAATTTGCAACATAGGCTATTTGCCATTTTATTTTGTTAATATATAGGCTATTTAATATTAACGAAATAAAATGCGAAACATACATACACATTTAATAAAAAATAAAATGCATTGTATGCCTACTCACCAAAGACTGATTATTTGAACACAAAATCCTTCCTCCTTTCTTTCCTCAAGAAGAATTCAATGACTCTGTTGTACAGTCTATCTGTGCGTTTTAGTTCCACCAATAAGTCCTTTTCTATCGACATGGAGGCTAATGCTGAAAGCCGAGTCTGTCCAGTAGCATTTCTGGAATACTTTTTGATTCGCTTTAAGGCCGAGAATGACCGCTCGACAGAAGCCGTGGACACAGGGATAGTCACTGTCACACATGCCAATGTGTAAAGTTGCCCCATGTCCTCATTCAGATTTTTCTGCTTAAGGAAATCAAGGAGATCAGAGGGACTTTTCCCTTCAAAATCAGTCATAGCATACATTACAGTCAGTTCTGTTTTTAGCTTGGATAGGTCGAACAGTGTTCCGTGACTCTCTGTTAAGCTGGAGAGGCTGTTTGCGGGAATTTTTTTCCGGTAGGTCTGAAAGTGCTGGGGGTCCAGGAGGGAGAGAAACATTAATTTTTCGTGGTCTTGAAACCTGTTTCGTATCTGGCAAAGAATGTTGTCCAGAATATTGCTGTGGAGTTGTTGGTAGTATGTGCGAGGGTCTCCTTGTGCTGGGCCTCTGCGTGCGCTGGGTGAACTTGAGATGCGAGCTGTGTCATCGTAGATTTGACTGAACCTGCGCCTCTCTCGCTCAATTGTGTCACTAAACTCGTTCACCCTTGTCAGGCAGAATTGTACATCCAAAGTTTGTTTCTGTAGAATTCCAAAAAGCACATCCGAATAATTAAAAATCCCATTGAATGTTTGCAAGCAAAAAACAAAACTCAAAATCATCCAAACGCTGCATTAAATCCATCAGCCATAAGCACAGTATCCCCGTCATGGTCATCATGATGTTCCAGTAAGTGGTTAAACAGCTCCTTTAGGGCAACTCTCTTTTCAAAGACTGCATTGACCAATCTAGATGTATATTGCCACCTCGTTGGTGCAACCTTAGGAAGACGACACTTGCAGATGTCATCCAGCAGTTGCGTGCGCTTAGGGGATCGTGAGAAAAATGCTGCAAGGCCATTGAGGTTGGCAAAGAAGACCTTGCATTCTTTAAGCTTTTAGGCTCCTTGAGTCAGTACTAACTTTAGTCGATGTGCATAGCAGTGAATGAATAAGGCCATCGGTGCCCTCTCCTTAACTTTAGCCTGCACCCCATTGAGTCCAGATGCCATGACTGCTGCGCCATCAAAACACTGTGCCACAACTTTATCCAGACTACATTCATTTTCCTCCAAGAAACGGAAAATAAGAGCGGCAATGTCATCAGCTCGCTTGCCGCTTGTCACATCTTCAAATCGGATAAATCGCTCCTTGACTCCTGTGTCCGTCACATAACGCAGGACGAGTGAGAGCTGTGCTGCATTTCCCACATCTGTTGTCTCGTCCACCATAACAGCAACAAAGGGAGCTTTTTTAATCTCCATTTTGATCTCTTCTCCCATCACTTCAGCAATAGCATAAATTAGGTAATTTTGTATTTTGCCTGACGTCCCAATGAACACTTTGTTAGTGGACAGGTGGTATTGTAAATCTGTGTTGCTTTCAGAAAGAAAAGAAAGAAGCTCCACGTAGTTCCCTTTGTTTGTGGAGTCAGCACTTTCATCGTGTCCCCTAAATGAAAGTTCCTGTTTACCCAAAAACATGACACAATCAATGAGTCTTTTCAATATTTCCCTATTTTTCTTCACCTTTTCATTGTGCAGCTCCGTTGCCCTGCGCGCTTGTTCGTTGAGCTGTAGATCCACTCGGGTGTCCCCAAAAGTTTTCAAAAGCACCATTGCTTGTAAGGGAGCCTGTGAGCCATTGATAGCGCTCGTAGTTGGAACTTTGAAAGTGGCGAACGAACCCCTTTTGTTGGAACTTTGAAATTTTGAAATTTTGAAAAAATATATATATATATTTTCCCACAAATATGTATTAAATTATTCCCCAGAGTAAGAGTTATACCGCCTGTGACAGGCTTTGTAGCGTCGGCGTCGGGCGACCTCTCCTTACAATGTCTAACTTTTCTCTTAATTCGTTTATCAAATTCAGTTTCCTAGTTCTGAGGTTCTGCATAGACCTGCCCATAGGACCTGCCTCTCAATATTGGTAATCCAATCAAAAGACGTGCACGCACTACGCCTGCTAGCTGGCTCCTGTGTAACACTGGAGCCAGCCAGCAGGCGTACAATAGCCAACTCTAAAGCTGATTGGTTGACACTAAATTTTCATTTCCATTCACTTTAAGCTACAAGCGCCCGCACTGTTGATTCTGAAGGCCTAAGGGCAGATTTTAGACCCCTGGCAACACATGATGGCTGAATATGATTGGATAAAAGATCTAACATAAAGACCAGCCCTCCAAATCTCAACCTGGGGCTGGAAGCAGTGCAACCATGAGGAAAGCTATGAAACGAAGAGTATAACTCTTACTCTGGGGAATAATTTAATACATATTTGTGGGACAGCAGAGAAGGCCTTGCTGGCCCTGACGGCCCACCACTGCGTTTTTGCAGGGAGGTGTTGTAAGGGGCTTAATACAGTTGTATTCCAGCCACTAGGGGGTACTCTGGTGAAGCCCATGGGAAATAAATAAATATAGTTTAAGTGAATTGGGAAGAGTACGAATGAAAAACTAAAGAAAGACTGTAAACTGGCTGTTACCTGTGCTATCATGATTCAAAGTGAGGTAAACCGTAGTTTTCGCGTTGTAGTTTATATGATAAGCTCATTGGAAGGGTAACATACACAGGATGTTACCCTTCCAATGGGTAAATGGGCATGAACAGGTGACACAGAAAATAAAATATTGACAATTAGAAATTCAAAATGCATCTAAATATATTTCGTTCTGTCTATGGAATACATTAAAAAAAATTGTATGTATAAAATAAACTTGTCTGTACAGTAAGTAAATGAATCCTACAGACGAATAACCAAATATGTGACAATTTTTCCATTTTAAGATAATCAGTTATTTTTATATTATTAATTGTGTGTACCACATTAGGTGTTTTATGGTTGACAAATAATTCACCATACCCATATCTTATCACCCATATCACCATACCCATATCTTGTTTTCTTTACTTTCATTGAGCGAGCTGACCAAGGGGGTCGAAAATGTAGATATTGCCAGATGTTCACTGTGTGAGGACCAGGCCGTGGAAGCTTTATTGCTGGCAAAGTGTCCCTAACCAGAGGTAATTAAACTGTTCTGTGTTCTTTTTCTCCATCTCTGCCTGTCTTGTTGTACATGGAATCTGTCTCACATGCATGAATTTAAAAAAAAACTTAAGATGTCAGCTGCTAATTTTCAGATTTACAGCCATTTTCACTGGACTATCTGTTGCTGCTAAGTCATGGGTTAGCCTTGCAATAACCAAGTGGTGAGACACCTATTGGCATTATCTTCTATTGTTTGTCCTCATGGGTCTGTTTTTCAGATTAAAGTACTCTGTAGCCACTCACGTCATCCCTCTCCCCCTAAATCCTCTAGGTTATATCAGCTGTTTTGTTGAACCTCTCCCGCATCTAAACTGGCTGACAGAGGGCACAGCCTGATCATAGGTGAGATGTCACTTGGTTGAGTCAACAGGAAGTATTATTAAAGAGATGCTTTACATTGAAACCCCAGAGTTAATGATCCAAGGTCAGTTTTGCATTTCACCTCCTGATTTAAGATGACTGACCGTGTTAGACAAAAAAAAACAAGGCTTAATCATGCTCTCTCGTCTGCAGGTATGTTTTGATGTGAGAGAAATCCAGTCCCGACAGCGCAATTGTGATGAACTGAGAGAATATTAGGGTAGCACTGTCATTCATGAATCATATGCTATCTGCCGCTGTTCTTACCTCTCTACCCACCTCATCTTCTAATGCAATTGAAGTACAGATTTGCCTACCATTTTTTTTTTTAAACTAGGCAAGTCAGATAAGAATGACGGCCTAAGAACTGCCTTGTTCAGGGGCAGAAGGACATATTTTTACCTTGTCGGCTCGGGGATTCGATCTTGCAACCTTCCGGTTACTAGTCCACCTGCCCGCCCAAGATTGAACTTGTATTTATAATATTACAATTAAAATGCACTTCTTTCAATAAAGCGTTTCACATTCTCCACTGGTTGAAATACTATCCTGTGTCCGTCCTCAGATTAATGGAGTTAAATGTGCATAGGTTTTTCTCTCTATGAATTACAGATCAATCATGTTTAGTCTATTGTATAGTTACAATGTGTAATCATTGATATCCCAGGAGCAGTAAACACTGTTGAAGTGTATACTTGTAATACATGCAGACACCGCATCATTTAAATAATGGCGTTTGATATGACTGAAAAATACAGTCATACCTGAACCGCACCTTTATTTGCCAAGGAAGAGTACATGATCGGTGAATATATTCAATGTACAGGCTACAATGTGGTGGTAACTACAGTACATGTGTATATAGGACTTGCATCCTTGGCACATTAAAGTTATATTCTACTCTATGCTTCATTAATGCCATTCAGACTTGAGGTTCATAGATTGGTATGAATATTAGTTCAGAACTTTACGTTTTAGGGTCCATACCCAGATCGGCTACATAGTTATTTTTAACCCGACACAATAAGCAAGTAAATAGTAAGCTAGCTATGTTACTTCAGCTGCATTGCAAGGCAAGCTTACACATTGTGCAGTCAATGCGTTTGTCTCTACATTAACACATTCCTCTCAAATTGTACATTTGCTTGACTCGTTAAGGCGTCAACCATCTTCGTTGAGCGCCACAAGGCAAGGGTGGCTCGCGTCTTTAAATCTGCGTATTCCTCCAAAGCTCAGCTGTCCTGAGTCTGCACAACTCTGCCAGGACCTAGGATCAAGAGACACTTAAGTGTTTTTTTTTTCAATTTAAAGTTTTATTAAGTTTTCAATCAACCAACCAAACACATTCCACATTCACAGATGTGACTTAAAAAAAATAAAAAAATAAAAATAATAATAATAATACAAAATTGTTTTATATATATATATATATATATACACATACATACACATACATATACACACACACACACACACAAATAATAATTATAACAAAATTTAAATTATAGAACTTGCAGCAGCACTATCAAGGTTCTTATTAGCTATTTCCAGCCTTAGCTGAGATGACGAGCCAATAATTAGTTTTTAGATTTTACAGCACCTTACACAACACGCATCTGCTCATCTCCCTGATTCCCCCATTCACTCTGTCCAATTTGAAATATAGTTGAGTAGTGGAGACCAGAGTCTATCAAACTTGGGCTGTCTCTTGTGGAGGTCATAAGTGAGCTTTTCAAGAGGGAGAAAGTCAACAATCTGGTCAATCCACATTTTAAATGTAGGAGAAGTATTAGAGGCCCACAATAGAAGAATACATTTCTTAGCAAAGTATGTAATGGTCATGAGCAAATTTTCTCTGTCAGGATCAAGAACAAAGTCCTGCTGGGCATTAAGAAGATAGAGACACGGGGTCATATCAAACTGTACATCTAGTATTTTCTGTGCAGCAGTATGTATAGATTGCCAAAATCTGGCAATCTCTCTACAGCTCCAAAATACATGCATATAGGTTCCACTTTCAGAGGTACATCTTTTACAGTTAGGAGAAATGTCTGTTTTCATTTTATGGAGTCTCAGGGGAGTGTAATAAAATTTGTACAAAAATTTGTAATTAGATTCTTTCATTTTTACATTAGTAGAGGAGCAGTATACCCTGTCGCAAACCTCCGCCCATAGCTCATCACTGATAGTCAGACCAAGGTCCTTTTCCCATATTATTTTCAAAGGAGTAAAGGAGGATCCTCCTTTCTCAGAGAGGAGTCTATAGATATAGGATATTTTGCCTTTAATGGATTGTGCTGTGACAAGAAGGGTTTCAACTTCATTCAACTGAGTTCTAAACCTCCTCTTGGAAGTAAATGAGGAGATGACATGTCTAATTTGAAGATATTTTAAAAAATGGGATCTTGGCACATTGAATTCATTGCAGAGCTCTTGAAAGGATTTCAGTGTAGTGGTCTTCTGATGAAATAGGTCTGAAAAGGTCCTGATTCCTAGAGTATGCCAAAGATTAAAGTTGGCATCCCTCAGGGCTTTTGGCAAGTCTGGGTTGCCTACTATAGGCGAGTGAGAACATATTTGGGAGGAGATGCCCAGGTATTTCTTACAGTCCCTCCACGCTCGTAGGGTGCTGTAAATCACAAATGTTTTGGCTATGTTGCCCACTTCACTAAAGTAATTAATGAATATAGTTGAGCTTAGTGGCAATGAACCACAAGATTGGGCTTCTATCTGGATCCACGTTGACTCTTGTCTGTTTGTGATCCATGTTAGCATGTTGCGGATTTGGGCAGACCAGTAGTACAATTGAAGGGAGGGAAGGGCAAGACCACCCTTAGATTCAGGTTTCGATAGAGTGGAGAGCTTGATCCTCGGTTTTTTATTGCCCCATATAAATTTGGTGATGCTTTGGTTAATTGTTTTGAAAAAGGAAGCTGGGAGATAGCATGGAGGGAATAATGGCCTTTCTTCTCTAGGTGTCTGTCAGAAGGACTCTTCCAGACATCCAAACGGTCCCTGAACAGGCCACTGGAGGCCCGAAAGCAAGGAGCGGCAACTTCCGGAGAGGAGCTGAGGTAGCCATGTTTCTGTAATTTCACTACAGGATGGTGCTAAATTATGTGTATTTGTTGACAATTTGTTTAATTCCTGTTTCCATTTCCTGAGACAGGCTGTTGCTGCAGGATACAAAATGACAGCAGTCGTCTTTAGTCCTAACAAGAAGGTCATGAGTGTGGGTGAAGTCCAAAGAAAGGGCTATGCAATAGCCAACACTCCCACACGGCTGGTGTTAAGAAGCCCTCATAATGCAGAGGAGACATACCTCCAGAATGTAAGCTGACTTTCTCCACTTCCTCCATGAACTGGGTCATGTTCAGTAGAGCAAAAATTTGGAAACGGTGGCCCTACCTGAACTCTGCAACATATTGTTAATACGGTGTGCCCTTGAACACGGCCCTGTGTGGTTGCCCCCTGAACAGGTAGCTGGGGTTCCGATGCGGGTGCTCTCAACCTCAACCTTCTTGAGCAGAGTGGCTGGTTACTCGAGTAGATGCCACGGCTGTTTGTCCAACACCAGGTTGAGTGTGAAATAATGGACTAACTTGGCAAATTAAGATCCTATGAACCCAGTTAATGGCTCCAGACAAGACTTTGATTTGTGTTCAGTTGGGGAAATGTTTTGGGATGATCTTTTTCCAAATAATGGCAATTTGTTTTCAGTTGCAAAATGTTCTGTTATGATGTGTACTTGGTTTCTTGTTTCACTGCAGGGGCAGTGGCTTTACTCCAGAAGTGATCACCTGGTACATGCCCAAGCACATAGACCACTTTTCTCCTCTGATGCCTTCACCATGTTGGAGGTGTACATGGGAATTGACGCTAAGAGGCTGGACACTGAGGAAATGGCTGCCAGAAACTACTCGTTTTAGTACAGAGGCTATATTATTGTTGAAATTCCGGTGGGGGCGGTTGGCGGCTATTTCAAGGTCAGCGTTGGATGAGTAAAATGTTCCTGTTTAATTTCTAAATCAATCTATTTGTAGAGCCCTTTGTACTGCAGCAGTTGACAGTGCTTTGCAGTAACCCTTTGCATCTCTCATGGGTAAACGCCTAGAAACTTGTCTTGTGTAAAATGTTTGTTATTGAGCAATTGTCTGCTTAATCAGGCTAATATACAATGGATTGGGGGTGTGTATACAGCCGACAATTGGATTGCAAAATCGTGTGAATGTTGCATAAAATGACACTTAAACATACTCTACGTTTGTCTTCAGCCGCTTGAAATTTGAGACCAAATATCCACACTAAAGTATTGTTTACCTGACTTTTTAGGGAGCCGGTAGCTTTGCCCTCAACTGAATGCAAGCAACGTTCGGTTACACTCGGCTACTGTTTACATATTGTGCAAGTGTTTACTTTGCGTGGCGGTTGCTTTGGAAATGAGTTGACAACCATACCAGCTTTCTGAAGTCGGGTAAACGGTTATGTGTTCTTAAATTACGAGCGGCTGAAGGACAAACCACACAGATAACCGGTAGAGTAACATTCTGGCTGTAAGGAACATTTAGCTGTTTTTGCACTCCATTGTGTATTACAGCCTGAATGCATCACTCGTATCCCTTTACAGAGCCATATTCAGGATGACCAGTACTTTGTCACTTACACCATTGAGCCATGCTTGAGTTGCTGTGGATCGAGAGGTCGCACACGAGGACCACGCTACAAAGTCCTCTTCCCTATCACAACACCTCGATGGCCAGGCCTCCACAAGTTCGCAACTGTGAGTCTGGTTTAGTTAATAGTGCCTATGGTATTTGGGATGCCTGGGTTGTTCATTAGGCACAAAACAAAGAAAATGTACTGAAACGGGGAGCAATAACAAATGTCAATTTTCGACTCAATTGTAGCGCATTTCAAAATGTTTTCCTTTGTTTGCCAATGAACAGACACGCCCTAGACACAGTTCCTGAGCAGGCAGTGTTTGTGCTTGGTTGGGGACCTTCAACCTTGATGGGGAGCTGCTGAACATCACCTTTCCACCATGGTGCTAACTGTTGCAGAGTGCAACGCCAGAGGCTTCAAAGTTCAGGAGCAGAGATCCCTGGACAACACCTTGAAGAGCTTCAGGATGGAGGTGCCCTTCTCAGACCCGGTGGTCTTTAAGGTGGTGTGTTTCTGTAAATGCAAAGCCACACGCAGAGTGATTTGTACATGCCCTAATAAGTGGGCCACCAACAAAATATAAATAATGGCACAAGTGTACGTTGTATCCCTCATTTACTCAAGTGTTTCCATTATTTTGGCAGTTGTATGCATTCACTTGCCAATAGTGCTTGATTTAGAGGAATGAGGGCAACATTACTTCAAGTATATAGTTTGTTTTAATAGTCCCATATGTACTTGCACTTGATATTGAATAGAGTTCTGTTACAACAATAATGCTATCAATGACCAATGCTTTAACTTCACTACAGAGAAGGGCGGAACAAGGTGTCACAACCTTCACTCTTCAGCTGATCTACGGCCTGTCGTCTTTCCAGAGTACGCTCCTTTCTCTCACTCTGCATTGTGGACGCTGTACTGCTGGACATTGGTATGTCTCTGGACTACGCCAAACTACTGTTGAATGGCTTCCTCTCGTTATGATTGCAGTGAAAGCCCAACTAGCCATACTGTAGGTTTTTCCTATGCGGTCTCTCTACAAAGATAATGTTAAGCTTTAGAGTATTTGGACCCAGTGTCCGTTCGTGGTTTGCAGGATCGTGTTTATTCTGAAAACAAGGTTTTCTCCTTGGACAAGTTCAAGTAGTACCTTCCTGTTTTTTTGTGCTTAATGAACAAAACCCTGTTTGTCCTTGTAGTGCCACCCTCAGTCACTGGCAACTGTGATCAGGAGAACTTTCACATCACTGTGGACTACAGGAACCAAGATCCCTTTTTCGGTCTTGGTTGGCAAGCGGCTGCTTAACCATGAGCTTGCGCAACAGTATTTGACAGAGGGCGACGCAGACTTCACCATCACGTTGCCCTTCTCTTCGCCGGACGCAGTGTTTGAGGTACGATGCTCTCCCAAAAACAGTTAACCTAAATTGCAGAGCTAGCCTCGCTTTCCTTACCCTGTATACATGCATACAATATTTGACTAATGAACTCTCCATTGGTTCCCAGTCGGTTCACTCGTCCTCTGTCAGGAGCAGACTGGATGTGGCTCTGTTGAATCCTTACAACAACATGACCATCAAATACTTTTCCCTGGCTGCAGCTTCCTCAAAACGCTGACTGGTTGTTCTCAAACAATTACTTCCGTAAATAGTCGTTGACATGGTTACTGTAGTAACCTGGTATATTTGTTTACCAATAGATGGCAGTATTGACTCAAGACGGGTTTGCTTCCCGCTATCCGTAGCTATTTCCTATGTCTGCCTATTTAACTATGATTAAGAAAGCTTCAGGTAGTTTAAGCCAGGTGCATAAGATGATGTTAAAATTAAATACTAAACCGTACGTAAGTCTCATGAGTCGTAATTATAAGAAGCCTTTAAGGATACTACAGTTACCAAACCTGGGTTCCTTGCAAATACTGTGAGTCTAATAATAGTGCCAGATGGGCATGGTTTGCACTTTGGTGCTATGCCATTGGTTCTACTGTGCTCAATTAAGTGTAACAAATACAGAACCTGTCTTTTGCTCCCCCCCCCCCAAGAGTGTTTCTCTAACGGAACATGACTGCGCTGGCGGTCAAGGTGGAGTCTGCTCCCAGTCTGAACCCCGGTCAGCTGACCCTGAGCGACCCCGCCTGTGGTCCCACCTACAGCGACGATCGCTTCGCTACTTCCACTTCACTGTCAATCCTGTGGCACCACCAGGAAGGTAAAATGACTATTACCCTGAGGTGATGGGTACTGTGTATTTACGGACTGTTTGCTTCTGCGGGCTGTAATAAGTCAATTCCCCTCTACTACATAGTTTATCAACAATGTCATGCTGTATGAGAACGAAATCTCCTTGCCAGATGAACTTGAGGTGAAGCTGAATGCCACGATGTCTTCAGAGGAATATCAGTAAGTGCATTACGCATCAATTGTAGCTATTAGTTTTTTTTAATTCTTCACCAAGCTCAATACTTTGTATACAGGGAAAATGTGCCTCTACTACCAGTGTGTCCCACTCCACTGCTTGAAGTTTCCCCTATTGAATTTGCCTACATCCCTCTTTTTAGGTTAAAGGTTTCCTGCTACTATGTGGTCAACATCACTCGCACATTGGTCTTCCTCACCAGGCCGCGTGACAACGAGCCTTTTGCCGAGACTGGGACGGGTCGACTAATGGTCAGAATGAGACTCGCTCAGGGTAAGCGTGCACAAATTCAGAATTAGAATTAGAATTCTAAATTCTAATCACTCCTGATGATCTGGAATATAGGATCTTGGAAGGTGTCCTTTACAAAACCATTCCCAAAAATGTAAGCCATATGATATATTACTCTTGCGTTCTGAGATCTACAGGTGTGGCTACGGAGTAACGGTGAGGAGCTGATTTGGGATTTTGTCAAAGCCTCTGGTGGGGGGGGGGGTTGTTTGCTATAAATGGCTTGTGTTCATCGGGCACAACAGGATATGATAAACGAGTGTTTCTTAATGGACAAGTTGAGATGTACCTCGCTGTTTTGTGCCCGCTGAACACTCGTTCTGTGTTCCAGAACGCCTCGTTAAACACGTTCCACCAGGAGGAGGACTATCCAGTGGTGAGGTACCTGAGACAGCCTCTGCACTTTGAGGTGGAGCTGACCAAGTCCTCTGACCCCAAGGTAGCGCTGGTGCTTGACCACTGCTGGGCCACCCCCAACGAGGACCGTGACTCCCGACCCCGGTGGAATCTCATCATTAATGGGTAACTTGTTGTTTTTGGGCCTAAACAAGTGTTATCCACAGGTGTGGTCCTGAGTATTTAGCAACCTATCATGCTTGGCAGGCCATTTACTTTGGCTACCGTGGCTATGCCCCATCCATAGGTCATGAGTGGTCACAATGGTTTGAGCTTAAAAACGATGTGAGCAGTATGCGGTCTGACCAGATCTCCACCCAAATGAACACTTATGGGAGATTCTGGCGCGTAGCATCACATGTTTGTTATCACTGCAGTGTAGCATTGAAACAGAACGTATGACGCAAACAAACGACTCTAAACCGCGTTGTCTGAAAAGCATCTAAACGATGTTTTGTACTGATGAGAAATAAAGGTCTTCACAACTTTATTCCACCTTTGCTTGTAAAATATATAAATGCTATCATCTAGTCTAAATAACAGCTAGACTTGTTTTACAATGTGCTCACCAGTGATGTGGTACAAGGGAGCCATGTAAATCTAGTTTGGAAAATATGGCAGCCATGTTTGTCAAGCAAGAACTCCCTAATCCCATTCACTGCGCCCATTGCCTGAGATCTTAACTTAGTTTGGCCACTTCATGTGACAAATCTTTGTACTTGTTACGGCGTACACGTGACAAGTAGTTTACAATTACAAATCAAAAAGCCAATTGTTGTCACTCCCCAAATGCAAGCTAGCTTAACCGTAGCACGAAAGCTAAACAGAGTTGTAAGATATAGATCAATCCATTAGAGATACTCTTAATGATCGGCTATGACAAGCCAACTGACATTTACTCTGAGGTGCTGCACCCTCGACAACTACTGTTATTATTATTTGACCATGCTGGTCATTTATTAACATCTTGGCCATGTTCTGTTATAATCTCCACCCGGCACAGCCAGAAGAGGACTGGCCACCCCTCATAGCCTGGTCCTCTCTAGGTTTCTTCTTAGGTTTTTGCCTTCCTAGGGAGTTTTTCCAGCCACTGTGCTTCTACACCTGCATTGCTTGCTGTTTTGGGTTTTAGGCTGGGTTTCTGTACAGGACTTTGAGATATCAGCTGATACATTGATTTGATTAAGTCCTTGGGGTAAGGTATTGTGGAGAGGATGATGCGGGAAATGTTACTTAGATGGGGGATTTATCAACAGTTTTTCTAAGCTAAATACCCCTGGAAAGGGGGTCTGATCTGGCAACCTGTGATGCTGTTTTCAAATCAACTAACGGCTTGGAAGTCTTTGTCTTGAATGCACTGAAGTCTATGGGGGTACTCCGAGATCCCAGGTGTCTTAAACACCTTACGTCAGTCGAGTCTGACAGACTCTTACGTGATAACCCAACTGCATTGTATGGCGTTAGCTCATATTCAGTACCACCTTCAATAGTGTTTTACACACGTGTCCATTACAATCTAGGCAAGAATCAGAATGCCTGAATAAAATGCTAAGTACATTATACTTACGGTATGCTACAGTAGAAACGATAACACGTTACACAGAAAATAAGGCACTTTAAAGGAATGTCCACAGTTATTTGTAAGGCAGGCAATAAATGTGCCAGGGTGTGCAAATGTCTGTATGCTTGAAGGAAAGGTTGTCCGGCTCATTCAAATGAAATTGTCTGCAACAGTGAAATGGGCTACTTTTGTGAATGAATGAGGCAAACTTAGAAGTTGAAACGGCCTATAGAAATTAGCAGGTAGTGTGCCTTGGTTTGAGGTCAGCGTGGGTTAACTGTCCACATTTTGGAACAGTGAGTGCATTCTGACATCCCGCGCATAAAATAAACTCCCACTGGGGCGACTGTTGAAGATATTTGGAAGTCGCGTGTGGAAAGGTTAAGACACTATGTTGGCGTTACTACACCTTTTTACTCAATGTTATCCTTTTGGTTTGCTACAGTTCAGTGTTGTGCCGAACTGATGGTCAGTCGAATAGAAATCGAGAGCGGCTGGCAAGCTTAGCTTGCCTTTCCGATTGGTTTCATACAACTGCTCTTAACCGCGACTGAATACTTGTTGATTTCAGGCACAAGTGACCTCTTGTGTTTAAAACAGTTATGCGCTTAACATAATGGATGGTTCACATGCCTGTGCAGCATGGAAGTTGATGTTTGAAACTGAATAGGATCAGTTGACAGGATCCTAGAAGTTGATACTTTCAATGGAATTTCCTGTCCTAATTGGGAGTTGCTAAACATGAACAAATACCACAGACAAGTGTAGCAGCATCTTGCTAGCTAATGTTCATATTTAAAAAAATGTTACGACACAGCTGGGTTTGTCATAAGCATTGATTTGGTGAGCACTTTGCCACAGATGGACACCGCTGCCTGATGTTTAACTTTGCCATCTTATCTCAAGAATTTAAATTGGTAACCTATTGAAAGATCCTTATTTTTCCTACATTGTAATGGACACTACAACCTTTGGTAGATGGGCTACAATGACTTTGCCCGTGATTATGCACGCTGCAAATGACACTTTATTTTGCGGGTGCCTTTTCAGTATCTGGATACATGTTACACCAAGCAGTGTAGTGAAGCAACTTTATGGTCAAAACCATTTTTGGGGGATCGGGTTTACCAAATGCTATCAAATCAAGCAATTTTAAAATTTGGCACCACTTATTTTAATTTGCTCCGGCGGCCATGTGGACACAAGGCTCATCTGTCACGGGAGTAACTTTGCAGCTGTTATTAAATCAGATGTATCCTGGTGGGGGTGGTAGCAGTTTAAAAAACAAGCTGAAAATGTTTTTTGTATATCATAGGAAAAGACACACATTCACAGGCTGTGCACGAAATGGGCAGTTCAGATTTGTCACTTCAGCTGCAACTATATCATACTTGGCTTAAATCGTTGTGCAAATCCTGAGAAAGCTCTGGTCGTCTGTCAGCTCAAGTGGATTTGTACTGGTGTGGGCTTTGTCTCTTAATGTAACGTCTTCAGATTTCACAAATCCCTTTTTGCTAATATCTGTCAGTTAAACAGTAAATGATAAACCTCCCAAGATGCAATTTTAAAAAAGTAGGCCTAAACTGTCAATGCGTAGGCCTTTATGCACTCTGGCCGCCGAGGACGGTTCTGACACGCTCTCTGATGTCACTGTGGCATGGCTACTTACTATGCACATTTTCTAGGGGAGTTTCTCTAACACGTTCAAAAGTGAATACTGGAACATATTTCTAACATAGACTGGTCAGAGATAGAAAATGAATGTCATAATGCTTTTAAAAAGGAAATACTGGAACTATAAAGTGCTCACACTACAGGTAAGAAGTCTCAAGCCTTTACATTGTATATGAAATATGTTGGGGGGGGTTTCAAGACCGAGGTATAAGAGTTTTGGTGGGGAAAGCCTGTTAACAAAGACATTCCTTTAGTTCATACTGGAGGGGGAGAAGGAACCCACTTCTCCTGTCATTTACAACATGGTGTAAATTGATCTGATCCTCACAGGACAGTCATGACACCACCATAAGACTCACACAAGGCGGTTGGGGTTTACAGTGTTTCTTGTTCCTAACTTAGTCCCTCTCTCTACACTGGCAGTTGTGAGAACGGAGGATCCGTACCGTGTGTCTTCCACCCGGTGGTAGCTGACGCCAGGGTCCACTTCCCCCTCACGTCAAACGCTTTGAGGTCTATATGTTTTCCTTCGTCGAGAATGCGGTTGAGCGCAGTGGCCAGGTAACAAAGTTCACCCAACAATCTTTATTGGTTAATTTTGTGTGAGTGGCAATCATCCCTTTTTTAAATTGATCTGACACCATCAAATCTTTGATTCCTAGGTCTTTGTCCATTGTGATGTGGTCATTTGTGATGCCAGTAGTCCCTCTGGCAGCCCCTGTAGTGGACAATGTGTGAATCAGGACAACTCGAAAAGAGGTAGGTCTGTTTTATGCTTTTCAGACCCTGTCAGACCATAACTGAACTAATAGGTTCTCTCTCTCAACAGGTCAACGACATGTCAAAGACCTCTGAGGAGCCTCATTTCTATGTTTCTTCTGGATACATTCTTTGGGTGTAATGTCTTGTTCTAACATGTCAAATAAAGTGTTCTATATAACAATTACGTTTGCTTTACTTGCGTAGCAACAATCCTAACCGTTGGAGCTACCTTAATTGTATCTGATTTGCGCATATACTTTAGTGGATGTAGTAGGCTTGTCATCTGACGTGTGTCAATCAACCCTTTTGTAAGCATGGACCTCTGAACCATCCACCGGAGATAAGTGTTGCGCACCAATTTCCGTCTAGGATGAACAATGGGTGTCAAAACAAAAGCTTTCCAATGTCCAGTAGGAAGAACTGACTCAATGTTATAGCAGATGGTGGTTTGTGAGGCCAGCAGGGCTGTGGTTGGATGCAGGCCCCAGGGAGCGCAACAGTGTTGGGAATTTTCAACAAATTACAACTTTCCTTGATACCTCTCACTAGCTTGGTTTCCATCCAAATATGGACATTACTTTAATGATATGCATGTCAATCTCAAATGGGAAGAGCTTGACTTCATCACTATTGTTTTTAAGAAGTGTTGACAAGCTGAATGTACACTGCTCAAAAAAATAAGGGAACACTTAAAAAAGACAATGTAACTCCAAGTCAATCACACTTCTGTGAAATCAAACTGTCCACTATGGAAGCAAACACTGACAATAAATTTCACATGCTGTGTGCAAATGGAATAGACAAAAGGTGGAAATTATAGGCAATTAGCAAGACACCCCCAATAAAGGAGTGATTCTGCAGGTGGTGACCACAGAACTTCTCAGTTCTATGCTTCCTGGCTGATGTTTTGGTCACTTTTGAATGCTGGCGGTGCTCTCACTCTAGTGGTAGCATGAGACGGAGTTACAACCCACACAAGTGGCTCAGGTAGTGCAGTTCATCCAGGATGGCACATCAATGCGAGCTGTGGCAAAAAGGTTTGCTGTGTCTGTCAGCGTAGTGTCCAGAGCATGGAGGCGCTACCAGGAGACAGGCCAGTACATCAGGAGACGTGGAGGAGGCCGTAGGAGGGCATCAACCCAGCAGCAGGACCGCTACCTCCGCCTTTGTGCAAGGAGGTGCACTGCCAGCGCCCTGCAAAATGACCTCCAGCAGGCCACAAATGTGCATGTTTCTGCTCAAACGGTCAGAAACAGCCCAACACCGTGCAGGACGTTTGGCATTTGCCAGAGAACACCAAGATTGGCAAATTCGCCACTGGCGCCCTGTGCTCTTCACAGATGAAAGCAGGTTCACACTGAGCACGTGACAGAGTCTGGAGACGCCGTGGAGAACGTTTCTGCCTGCGCAACATCCTCCAGCATGACCGGTTTGGCGATGGGTCAGTCATGGTGTGGGGTGGCATTTCTTTGTGGGGCCGCACAGCCCTCCATGTGCTCGCCAGAGGTAGCCTGACTGCCAATAGGTACCGAGATGAGATCCTCAGACCCCTTGTGAGACCATATGCTGACACATGCACATTTGTGGCCTGCTGGAGGTCATTTTGCAGGGCTCTGGCAGTGCTCCACCTGCTCCTCCTTGCACAAAGGCGGAGGTAGCGGTCCTGCTGCTAGGTTGTTGCCCTCCAACGGCCTCCTCCACGTCTCCTGATGTACTGGCCTGTCTCCTGGTAGCGCCTCCATGCTCTGGAACTACGCTGACGAAACAGCAAACCTTTTTGCCACAGCTCGCATTGATGTGCCATCCTGGATGAACTGCACTACCTGAGCCACTTGTGTGGGTTGTAGACTCGTCTCATGCTACCACTAGAGTGAGAGCACCGCCAGCATTCAAAAGTGACCAAAACATCAGCCAGGAAGCATAGGAACTGAGAAGTGTCTGTGGTCACCACCTGCAGAACCATTCCTTTTTTGGGGGTGTCTTGCTAATTGCCTATAATTTCCACCTTTTGTCTATTCCATTTGCACAACAGCATGTGAAATTTATTGTCAATCAGTGTTGCTTCCTAAGTGGACAGTTTGATTTCACAGAAGTGTGATTCACTTGGAGTTACATTGTGTTGTTTAAGTGTTCCCTTTATTTTTTTGAGCAGTGTATTTAAAACTAATAGCGCACAGCTCGGACACCCATGCATACCCCACAAGACATGCCACCAGAGTTCTCTTCACAATCGCCAAGTCCGGACTACGGAAGGTACAGAGCCATGAATACGTTGCAATCTATTCCGCATCAGGATCAGATTTAACCTTTCTAGCCCAGGGGTTCCGCTAGCGGAACACCCACAACATTCCGCTGAAAAGGCAGCGTGCGAAATTCAAAAATATTTTTTAGAAATATGTAACTTTCACACATTAACAAGTCCAATACAGCAAATGAAAAACATCTTGTTAATCTACACAGTGTCTGATTTTTAAAATGTTTTACAGCAAACACAACATATTTGTTAGATCACCACCAAATCCAAGAAACACACAGCCATTTTTCCCAGCCAAAGATGGTCACAGAAGCAGAAATAGAGATCAAATTAATCACTAATCAGATGACACTCATAGGACATGTTACACAATACATTTATGTTTTGTTCGATTAATGTGCGTATTTATATCCACAAATCTCGGTTTACATTGGCGCCATGTTCAGAAATGCCTCCAAAATATCCGGAGTAATTACAGAGCCACGTCAAATAACAAACTCATCAACTTTGATTAAAGATACATGTTTTACATTTAATTAAAGATACACTTGTTCTTAATGCAACCGCTGTGTCAGATAAAAAAATAATAATAACTTTACGGAAAAAGCATACCATGCAATAATCTGAGACTGCGCTCAGAAATACACAACATTTCTCTGCCCTGGAGTCAACAGCAATACGAAATTACATCATAAATATTCCCTTACCTTTGATCTTTCATCAGAATGCAGTGCCAGGAATCCTAGTTCCACAATAAATCGTTTTGTTCGATAATGTCCAATTAGCTACTTTTGCTAGCACGTTTAGTACACATGTCCAAACGCTGGCGCCGGTCCAGGGGACTCGGACGAAAACTTAATTAAGTTATATTCCAGGTCAAATTAAGTAGAGAATAATCTTCAGGATGTTATCATATACAATAACGTTCCAACCGGAGCATTTGTTTTTGTCTACGGAGATGGAACACATGGCCATATCATGACTAGCGCGCGGTGACCAGGAACTAGCATTCTGCCAGACCACTGACTCAAATAGCTGCCATCGGCCCACATCACACTAGAGGCTTCATTCCACGTTCTACTGACTGTTGACATCTAGTGGAAGGCGTAGGAAGTGCGAACAGATCCATATCCTACTGGGATGTGAATAGACGATGAGTTAAACATCAACCAGCCCCAGAATTTCCACTTCCTGTTTGGAAGTTTGCCTGCCATATGAGTTCTGTTTAACTCACAGAACTAATTCAAACAGTTTAAGAAACTTCAGTGTTTTCTATCCAATAGTAATAATAATATGCATATATTAGCATCTGGGACAGAGTAGGAG
Source organism: Salvelinus namaycush (assembly GCF_016432855.1). NCBI lineage: Eukaryota > Metazoa > Chordata > Actinopteri > Salmoniformes > Salmonidae > Salvelinus > Salvelinus namaycush. Next base: position 63,218 of record NW_024058055.1, read on the forward strand.
GCAGTTCACTATGGGCACGCGATTCATCCAAAGTGAAAATGCTGCACCCTATCCCTAAAAAGTTAAAGAAACACCTTAAGGAACAGCGGGGACTGTGAAGTGGTTCCTCCTTTAAAAGTTGCGAGCTTGCACGCGGGACGACTTCATTGCTCCAGACCACACAAAGGGGAGTTGGCGCACTGTGGAGGATGAATCAGAATTAGTTGGGTAATTAGTTGGTCATTTATGAACATCTTGGCCATGTTCGTTATAATCTCCACCCGGCACAGCCAGAAGAGAGGGCCACCCCTCATAGCCTGGTTCCTCTCTAGGTTTCTTCCTAGGTTTTGGCCTTTCTAGGGAGTTTTTCCTAGCCACCGTGCTTCTACACCTGCATTTCTTGCTGTTTGGGGTTTTAGGCTGGGTTTCTGTACAGCACTTTGAGATATCAGCTGATGTACCAAGAGCTATATAAATAAATTTGATTTGAACATAGATAAATAAGATGTTTTATTTACATAAAATGCTTATGTGAGATAGTTGTCATTAGAATGTGTCCCTTTGGACTATACTGTTGGCAGTTGCACTTTTCCCTTCTCAGCTAGGGCTCAGTCACTTGGGGCCCAGAGAGGGGAGGGGTCAGAATGGAACATTGTCTTCATAAGTGAAGCAAGCAATACAGGTGTAGAAGCACGGTGGCTAGGAAAAACTCCCTAGGAAGAAACCTAGAGCGGAACCAGGCTATGAGGGGTGGCCAGTCCTCTTCTGGCTGTGCCGGGTGGAGATTATAACAGAACATGGCCAAGATGTTCAAATGTTCATAAATGACCAGCATGGTCAAATAATAATAATCACAGTAGTGTCGAGGGTGCAGCAAGTCAGCACCTCAGGAGTAAATGTCAGTTGGCTTTTCATAGCCCATCATTAAGAATATCTCTACGCTCCTGCAGTCTCTAGAGAGTTGAAAACAGCAGGTCTGGGACAGGTAGCACGTCCGGTGAACAGGTCAGGGTTCCATAGCCGCAGGCAGAACAGTTAAACTGGAGCAGCAGCCAGCCAGGTGGACTGGGGACAGCAAGGAGTCATCATGCCAGGTAGTCCTGAGGCATGGTCCTAGGGCTCAGGTCCTCCGAGAAAGAGAGCATACCTAAATTCACACAGGACACCGGATAAGACAGGAGAAGTACTCCAGATATAACAAACTGACCCTAGCCCCACGACACAAATTACTGCAGCATAAATACTGGAGACTGAGACAGGAGGGGTCAGGAGACACTGTGGCCCCATCGGATGATACCCCCGGACAGGGCCAAACAGGAAGGATATAACCCCACCGACTTTGCCAAAGCACAGCCCCTACACCACTAGAGGGATATCTTCAACCACCAACTTACCATCCTGAGACAAGGCCGAGTATAGCCCACAAAGATCTCCGCCACGGCACAACCCAAGGGGGGGCGCCAACCCAGACAGGAAGATCACGTCAGTGACTCAACCCACTCAAGGACGCACCTCTCCTAGGGACGGCATGAAAGAGCACCAGTAACCAGTACTCAGCCCCTGTAATAGGGTTAGAGGCAGAGAATCCCAGTGGAGAGAGGGGAACGGCCAGGCAGAGACAGCAAGGGCGGTTCGTTGCTCCAGAGCCTTTCCGTTCACCTTCACACTCCTGGGCCAGACTACACTCAATCATATGACCCACTGAAGAGATGAGTCTTCAGTAAAGACTTAAAGGTTGAGACCGAGTCTGCGTCTCTCACATGGGTAGGCAGACCATTCCATAAAAATTGAGCTCTATAGGAGAAAGCCCTGCCTCCAGCTGTTTGCTTAGAAATTCTAGGGACAATTAGGAGGCCTGCGTCTTGTGACCGTAGCGTACGTGTAGGTATGTACAGCAGGACCAAATCGCAAAGATAGGTAGGAGCAAGCCCATGTAATGCTTTGTAGGTTAGCAGTAAAACCTTGAAATCAGCCCTTGCCTTAACAGGAAGCCAGTGTAGGGATCCTAGCACTGGAGTAATATGATCAAATATTTTGGTTCTAGTCAGGATTCTAGCAGCCATATTTAGCACTAACTGAAGTTTATTTAGTGCTTTATCCGGAAAGTAGAGCATTGCAGTAGTCTAACCTAGAAGTAACAAAAGCATATTTCTGCATCATTTTTGGACAGACAGTTTCTGATTTTTGCAATGTTACGTAGATGGAAAAAAGCTGTCCTTGAAACAGTCTTGATATGTTTGTCAAAAGAGAGATCAGGGTCCAGAGTAACGCCGAGGTCCTTCACAGTTTTATTTGAGACGACTTTACAACCATCAAGATGAATTGTCAGATTCAACAGAAGCTCTTTGTTTCTTGGGACCTAGAACAAGCATCTCTGTTTTGTCCGAGTTTAAAAGTACAACGTTTGCAGCCATCCACTTCCTTATGTCTGAAACACAGGCTTCTAGCGAGGGCAATTTTGGGGCTTCACCATGTTTCATTGAAATGTACAGCTGTGTGTCATCCGCATAGCAGTGAAAGTTAACATTATGTTTTCGAATGACATCCCCAAGAGGTAAAATATATAGTGAAAACAATAGTGGTCCCAAAACGGAACCGTGAGGAACACCGAAATGTACAGTTGATTTGTCAGAGGACAAACCATTCACAGAGACAAACTGATATCTTTTCGACAGATAGATCTAAACCAGGCCAGAACTTGTCCGTGTAGACCAATTTGGGTTTCTCAAAACTCAAAAGAACGTGGTGATCGATGGTATCAAAGGCAGCACTAAGGTCTAGGAGCACGAGGACAGATGCAGAGCCTCGGTCTGACATCATTAAAAGGTCATTTACCACCTTCACAAGTGCAGTCTCAGTGCTATGATGGGGTCTAAAACCAGACTGAAGCATTTCGTATACATTGTTTGTCTTCAGGAAGGCAGTGAGTTGCTGTGCAACAGCTTTTTCTAACATTTTTGAGAGGAATGCAAGATTGGATATAGGCTGATAGTTTTTTATATTTTCTGGGTCAAGGTTTGGCTTTTTCAAGAGAGGCTTTATTACTGCCACTTTTAGTGAGTTTGGTACGCATCCGGTGGATAGAGAGCCGTTTATTATGTTCAACATAGGAGGGCCGAGCAAAGGAAGCAGCTCTTTCAGTAGTTTAGTTGGAATAGGGTCCAGTATGCAGCTTGAAGGTTTAGAGGCCATGATTATTTTCATCATTATGTCAAGAGATATAGTACTAAAACACTTAAGTGGGGGGGATCACGTTACCCCTGAACGAGATGGCCGCATGAACTAGGAGCTCCGCACAAGTAGTTTCCAATTCCTAATCTTACCTCCACTTCAAGTTTAAACTCAATTAGCTTTGGTCAAAAAGTCATGGCGGCTTCAAAAGGCAACACTACAGGTGACATTTTTACCCGGACTCGAGTACTAGCGACGGAAAAAGCCTCCAAGAAGCAGCTAGCTTCAGAAAAAGCTAGCGCCATTAGCCAGGAGAAAGAGGACCCGTTCCCCCCCGAGGCCCAACGAATGCCAACCTCGCATCTGTCGAAGACATCTTTTCTGAGCTGAGATCCCAACGTACAGAACTCAACACTAAACTAGATGCCATTAACGCTCAGCTCAGTGCGATAGGGGGCAAGGTGACAATCCTGGAAAATGCTTTGCTTGACATAAACAAAAAGATAACCATAAACGCGGGCGCCTGGACGAGCAGAGGGGGCGAATCCTATCCACGGAAAACTTATTGACAGACGCCATGGAAACAATAGATATGCTAAAAAAAAATAGAGCAGCTGGAAGAGAAAACAGAGGACCTGGAAAACAGGGGGCGAAGGAATAATTGTGTTCTATTAAATCTGGGCGAAAAAGAAGAGAGAAACATGCCACTGATCCGCTACCTGCAAGACAAACTTCCCGAGTGGCTCCACCTGTCCACCGACAGGCCCATAGAACTCGAGAGAGCTCACCGAGCACTGAGGCCCCCACCAGCAGCCAGACAACCACCGCGCCCAATCACCATACGTTTCCTGGATTCACCGACAAGGAACGAGTCCTACAGGCGGCGAAAACCAACACCATTACAGTGGGAAACGCCAAACTCACCTTACTCCAGGACCTGTCAGCTGGAATACGCCGAAAGCGCCGAGAGTTTGACGAGGTGAAGAAATGCTCCATTGACCGAGCATCTTTAGGGATTCAAATACCCAAACGAGCTCAGGATTCTTCACCAAGGAGCCCTGCGACACTTCAAAACTCCCGAAGAGGCAAAACGTTTTGAAAGACAACCCCGGTCAATGAGAAATGGACCATTGACTAAATGCGATTACTGTTATTCCAAAGGAGGTAAGACAACATATAGCCGATATCCAAAGACCCACCGCCCTGCTAAATGTCATTATAGCCGTCCAATCTATAGTTAGTTCTTTAGCTGAGAGGGATAGGCCCCATATTATAACTAGGCCTACATATGTAGGCTGGGCTATGATTTTATTTTCTCCCTTTTTTAATGTGGTCTGGACGGGGGCTACGTTGTCATTTACTCAATGCGGGGCGGAGAGGATGAGGCATTTCTTGGTGGGGGAGGGGGAGACGTTGTGCGTTGCTAACTGTTCCCGGTCTTTTTTTTTGTTGAACACAGAATTGTGACTGAGCGGGGAGGTAATAGATCCAACGGGATATGTCGAGTTGTTTGGGAACTCGGGTTGGGTGTTCAGAGATTGTTATTTTATGTAAACCATTTATTTTCCTTTTATGTGAACGCAGCTGTAACTACTATCCACCTTTACCCAGAGATGACTTGCACTAAAGTTCGATTACTGTTCGATGACGATAACTAGTACCTTAAATCTATTGACATGGAACTGCCACGGTCTAGGCCATGCAATAAAACGGAAAAAGATACTATGTGCTCTAAAAAAGGAAAAAGCAGACATCGCGCTATTGCAAGAGACACACCTCTGTGATGCTGAACATGCCAAACTCCGCAGAGCTTGGGTGGGACAGGTGTATTTCTCATCTTTCAAATCCAACAGTAGAGGTACAGCAATACTTATCCATAAGAATGTTCCATTCATAATTGACAAAAACATATCTGATCCGGAGGGGAGATTTATTTTGATAACTGGGTCACTGTATGGGCAACCAATTTCTATCTTAAACATATACGCCCTAACACAGATACTCCTGCTTTTATGTCAAAATGATAACCCTGTTCAATGAGCATTGTGTTTCCTTTGGAGTGTTGGCCGGAGATTTTAATTGTACCCTGAACCCAACCCTAGACAAATCATCTCAAGTCCCCACCACAAATCCTAGATCTGCAAAGATGTTGAACTCTCTTACTAAAGAGATGGGACTGATAGATATCTGGAGAGAGACTAATAGCTCAGCTAGGACTATACATACTACTCTAATGTCCATAACACCTACTCCCGTATAGATTACATTTTTATCCCAAAGAGTTTCATAAATTCAGCCACGTGTACAATCGGACCCATAGCGCTTTCGGATCACGCCTTTGTCCACCTCCGCTTTGACCTCTGCAAAACATCCCGAGATCAAAGAGCTGGAAATTCAACACCTCCATGCTATCAAACGAAGCATTCCATACATTGGTAACTACATGGATAGACAACTACACACAAGACAACAAAGATTCTCCTGTTTCCGGCCACAATGTGGGACGCTGCTAAAGCCCACACTAAGAGGTCATCTAATTGCATATGCTTCCTCTAAGAAAAAGCAATGGAAGCACACAGGCTAGATCTGGAGAGGGAGCTGGAACGCTGTGAAAAAGTATAACAAACAATCCCCAGACAGCACCTCCTGGAGTCAACTTAAAGCAGCCAAAGCCAAACTGAATTTGGACTATACTCGGGAGATTAAAAAAAAGTTTTCTTTACTAAACAGAAATACCATGAGTATAGCAATAGGCCTAGTAGATGCTTGCTTATCAATTAAAAAAAGAGCAGTCAGAGCGTACAATTATGGCTATCCGAACAGCAGAGGATGAGGTCACATATGACCAAAAAAGATCAATTTAACTTTTCATGATTTTTACTGCAAACATATACCTCTGAGAGAAAACACACGGAGGCAGAACTCCACTCCTTCCTAGAGGGAATCTCGCTACCTAAACTATAGAGACCGACCAAGAAGATCTCAACTCCCCCTTCACTCCTGAGGAGATCCTGGAGGCAATACCTCCATGCCACCTAACAAGTCCCCAGGCCCAGATGGATTCCCCAGAGAGTTCTACAAAGCTTTTTGGCCCAGTTAGCCCTTTTTCATGCCAATGCTGGAGGATTTTTGCAAAAACGGAGTTCTCCAGACTCAATGCACACAGCTCGCATTACAGTGTTGCTCAAAAAAGACAAGGACCCCTATCCTGCTCCTCCTTCCGGCCCATAAGCTTGTGGATTTCGACTACAAAATAATTACCAAATTGCTCGCCAAAAGACTAAACACTCTTCTTCCCAAAATAATAAAAGCGGACCAAACGGATTTATTAGAGACAGATACTCTTCTGATAACATTCGCCGTCTTTTTGATATTATTGATCAAGTAAACGCACAGAAGACCCCTGTCCTGCTGGCTTCACTGGATGCTGAGAAGGCGTTCGACAGGATGGAGTGAGCTTTCTGTTCTCAGTCTTAGAAAAGTTCAACATGGGCCCAAACTATTAAATGGATCAAATCACTATACTCTCATCCAAATGCCATGGTGACTATAACGGACTGAACTCTGACAGATTCCCTTTGGGACGGGGCACAAGACAGGGTGCTCGCTGTCCCCCCTGCTCTACTTGTTGGGGGCGGAGCCTCTGGCAGAGTTGATAAGGGCAATCCAAGTATTATGGGTGTTCCTGCAGGCGGCCTGCAGCACAAGATTTCGCTTTACGCGGATGATGTCTTGCTCTAATATCCAACCCTGAGAAATCCTTCCTCCCATTTTAGACACAATTGCTCAGTATGGCACGTTTTCAGGTTATAAGATTAATTTTAACAAATCCACTGTCTGCCCTCTAATATTACACTACCAGTTCATGAAGACACTATGCCCATTCCAATGGAAGACACAGGGGTTTCAATACCTTGGGATATTCATAACACCAGATCTGAATAGGCTTTTCAGGAGAATTATCTTCCACTCTGGATCGAATCAGAACAACCTCCAAACCTGGATCTCCCTCCCAATTAGCTTAGTAGGAGAATTAATGTAATCCGTATGAACATCCTACCTAGACTGAACTATTATTTCAGGATGC